>NC_073244.2:3762717-4075652 GCF_029281585.2 Gorilla gorilla gorilla | reverse complement strand
TAATACAGATGGCGGTGTAGATATTTATATGTTCATACAGATGGCGGTGCAGATATTTCCATGTTCATACAGATGGCGGTGTAGATATTTCCATGTTCATACAGATAGTGGTTTAGTTATTTCCATGTGTAAAGAGATAGCTGTGTAGATATTTAAATGTATATGCAGATAGCAGTGTACATATTTCCATTTTCATGCAGATAGCGGTGTAGATATTTCCATGTTCAAACAGATAGCGGTGTAGATATTTCCATGTTCATACAGATACCGGTGTAGATATTTCCATGTTCATAGAGATAGCGGTGTAGATATTTCCATGTTCATACAGATAGCGGTGCTTATACTTCCATGTATGTACAGGTAGCGGTGTAGATATTTCCATGTTCATACAGATTGCGGTGCTGATATTTCCTTGTTTATACAGGCAGCGGTGTAGATATTTCCATGTTTATACAGATAGCGGTTTAGATATTTCCTTCTTAATACAGATGGCGGCGTAGATATTTATATGCTCATACAGATGGCGGTGTAGATATTTCCATGTTTATACAGATAGCAGTGTAGATATCTCCATCTTAATACAGATGGCGGTGTAGATATTTATATGTTCATACAGATGGCGGTGCAGATATTTCCATGTACATACAGATGGCGGTGTAGATATTTCCATGTTCATACAGATAGCGGTGTAGTTATTTCCATGTGTAAAGATATAGCTGTGTAGATATTTCCATTTTCATGCAGGTAGCGGTGTATATATTTCCATCTTCAAACAGATAGCGGTGTGGATATTTCCATGTTCATACAGATAGCGGTGAAGATGTATGCATGTTTACACAGATAGCGGTGTAGATATTTCCATGTTCGTCCAGATGGCTGTGTAGATATATCCATGTTCATACAGATAGCGGTGTAGCTATTTCCATGTTCATACAGATAGCGGTGTAGTTATTTCCATGTGTAAAGAGATAGCTGTGTAGATATTTCCATGTATATGCAGATAGCTGTGTATATATTTCCATTTTCATGCAGATAGCGGTTTAGATATTTCCATGTTTAATCAGATAGCGGTGTAGATATTTCCGTGTTCATACAGATAGCGGTGTAGATATTTCCATGTTCAAACAGACAGCGGTGTAGATATTTCCATGTTCATACAGATAGCGGTGTAGATATTACCATGTTCATACAGATAGCGGTGTAGATACTTCCATGTTCATACAGATAGAGGGGCTTATATTTCCATGTTCATACAGATAGCGGTGCTGATATTTCCATGTTTATACAGATAGCGGTGTAGATATTTCCATGTTTATACAGATAGCGGTGTAAATATTTCCATGTTTATACAGATAGCGTTGTAGATATCTCCTTCTTAATGCAGATGGCGGTGTAGACATTTATATGTTCATACAGATGGCGGTGCCGATATTTCCATGTTCCTACAGATGGCGGTGTAGATATTTCCATGTTTATATAGATAGCGGTGTAGTTATTTCCATGTGTAAAGAGATAGCTGCGTAGATATTTCCATGTATATGCAGATAGCTGTGTAGATATTTCCATTTTCATGCAGATAGCGTTGTAGATATTTCCATGTTCAGATAGCGGTGTAGATATTTCCATGTTCATACAGATAGCGGTGCTGATATTTCCATGTTTATACAGGTAGCGGTGTAGATATTTCCATGTTTATACAGATTGCGGTGTAGATATTTCCATGTTTGTACAGATAGCGGTGTAGATATTTCCAAGTTTATACAGATAGCGGTGTAGTTATCTCCATCCTAATATAGATGGCGGTGTAGATATTTATATGTTCATACAGATGGCGGTGCAGATATTTCCATGTTCATACAGATGGCGGTGTAGATATTTGTATGTTTATAGAGAGAGCGCTGTAGTTATTTCCATGTGTAAAGAGATAGCTTTGTAGATATTTCCATGTATATGCAGATCGCTGTGTAGATATTTCCACTTTCATGCAGATAGCGGTGTAGATATTTCCATGTTCAAACAGATAGCGGTGTAGATATTTCCATGTTCATACAGATAGCAGTGTAGATATTTCCATGTTTATATAGATAGCGGTGAAGATGTATGCATGTTTACACAGATAGCGTTGTAGATATTTCCATCTTCATACAGATAGCGGTGTAGATATTTCCATGTTCATCCACATGGCTGTGTAGATATATCCATGTTCATACAGATGGCGGTGAAGATATTTCCATGTTCATACAGATAGCGGTGTAGTTATTTGCACATGTAAAGAGATAGCTGTGTAGATATTTCCATGTATATGCAGATAGCTGTGTAGATATTTCCATTTTCATGCAGATAGCAGTTTAGATATTTCCATGTTCAATCAGATAGAGGTGTATATATTTCCATGTTCATACAGATAGCGGTGTAGATATTTCCATGGTTATACAGATAGTGGTGAAGGTGTATGCATGTTTACACAGATAGCAGTGTAGATATTTCCATGTTCATACAGATAGCGGTGCTGATATTTCCATGTTTGTACAGGTAGCGGTGTAGTTATTTCCATGTTTATACAGATTGCGGTGTAGATATTTCCATGTTTATACAGATAGCGGTGTAGATATTTCCAAGTTTATACAGATAGTGGTGTAGATATCTCCATCTTAATATAGATGGCGGTGTAGATATTTAAATGTTCATACAGATGGCGGTGCAGATATTTCCATGTTCATACAGATGGCAGTGTAGCTATTTCCATGTTTACACAGATAGCGCTGTACTTATTTCCATGTGTAAAGAGATAGCTTTGTAGATATTTCCATGTATATGCAGATCGCTGTGTAGATATTTCCATTTTCATGCAGATAGCCGTGTAGATATTTCCATGTTCAAACAGATAGCGGTGTCGATATTTCCATGTTCATACAGATAGCAGTGTAGATATTTCCATGTTTTTACAGATAGCGGTGAAGATGTATGCATGTTTACACAGATAGCGGTGTAGATATTTCCATGTTCATACAGATAGCGGTGTAGATATTTCCATGTTCATCCAGATGGCTGTGTAGATATATCCATGTTCATACAGATGGCGGTGAAGATATTTCCATGTTCATACAGATAGCGGTGTAGTTATTTCCATGTGTAAAGAGATAGCTGTGTAGATATTTCCATGTATATGCAGATAGCTGTGTATATATTTCCATTGTCATGCAGATAGCTGTTTAGATATTTCCATGTTTAAACAGATAGCGGTGTAGATATTTCCGTGTTCATACAGATAGCGGTGTAGATATTTCCATGTTCAAACAGATAGCGGTGTAGATATTTCCGTGTTCATACAGATAGCGGAGTAGATATTTCCATGTTCATACAGATAGCGGTGTAGATACTTCCATGTTCATACAGATAGAGGGGCTGATATTTCCATGTTCATACAGATAGCGGTGCTGATATTTCCATGTTTATACAGATAGCGGTGTAGATATTTCCATGTTTATACAGATAGCGGTGTAGATATTTCCATGTTTATACAGATAGCGGTGTAGGTATCTCCATCTTAATACAGATGGCGGTGTAGATATTTATGTGTTCATACAGATGGCAGTGCAGATATTTCCATGTTCATACAGATAGCGGTGTAGTTATTTCCATGTTTATAGATATAGCGGTGTAGTTATTTCCATGTGTTAAGAGATAGCTGTGTAGATATTTCCATGTATTTGCAGATAGCTGTGTAGATATTTCCATTTTCATGCAGACAGCGGTGTAGATATTTCCATGTGTAAACAGATAGCGGTGTAGATATTTCCGTGTTCATACAGATAGCGGTGTAGATATTTCCATGTTCAAACAGATAGCTGTGTAGATATTTACATGTATATGCAGATAGCTGTGTAGATATTTCTATTTTCATGCAGATAGCGGTTTAGATATTTCCATGTTCGTACAGATAGCGGTGTAGATATTTCCATGTTCATACAGATGGCCTTGTAGACATTTCCATGTTTATACAGACAGCGGTGAAGATGTATGCATGTTTACACAGATAGCGGTGTAGATATTCCCATGTTCATACAGATAGCCGTGTAGATATTTCAATGTTCATACAGATAGCGGTTTAGATATTTCCTTCTTAATACAGATGGCGGTGTAGATATTTATATGTTCATACAGATGGCGGTGCAGATATTTCCATGTTCATACAGATTGCGGTGTAGATATTTCCATGTTTATAGAGATAGCGGTGTAGTTATTTCCATGTGTTAAGAGATAGCTGTGTAGATATTTCCATGTATTTGCAGATAGCTGTGTAGATATTTCCATTTTCATGCAGACAGCGGTGTATATATTTCCATGTTCAAACAGATAGCGGTGTAGATATTTCCATGTTCATACAGATAACGGTGTAGATATTTCCATGTTCATACAGATAGCGGTGTAGGTATTTCCATGTTCATACAGATGGCGGTGTAGATATTTCCATGTTCATACAGATGGCGGTGCTGATATTTCCATGTTTATACAGGTAGTGGTGTAGATATTTCCATGTTTATACAGATAGCGGTGCAGATATTTCCATGTTTATACAGATAGCGTTGTAGATAATTCCATTTTTATACAGATAGCAGTGTAGATGTCTCCATCTTAATACAGATGGCGGTGTAGATATTTATATGTTCATACAGATGGCGGTGCAGATATTTCCATGTTCATACAGATAGCGGTGTAGTTATTTCCATGTGTGAAGAGATAGCTGTGTAGATATTTAAATGTATATGCAGATAGCAGTGTAGATATTTCCATTTTCATGCAGATAGCGATGTAGATATTTCCATGTTCATACAGATAGCGGTGTAGATATTTCCATGTTTATACAGATAGCGGTGAAGATCTATGCATGTTTACAGAGATAGCGGTGTAGATATTTCCATGTTCATCCAGATGGCTGTGTAGATATATCCATGTTCAAACAGATAGCGGTGTAGATATTTCCATGTTCATACAGATAGCGGTGTAGATATTTCCATGTTCATACAGATAGCGGTGTAGATATTTCCATGTTTATACAGATAGCGGTGAAGATCTATGCACGTTTACAGAGATAGCGGTGTAGATATTTCCATGTTCATCCAGATGGCTGTGTAGATATATCCATGTTCATACAGATAGCGGTGTAGCTATTTCCATGTTCATACAGATAGCGGTGTAGATATTTCCATGTTCATACAGATAGCGGTGTAGATATTTCCATGTTCATACAGATAGCGGTGCTGATATTTCCTTGTTTATACAGGCAGCGGTGGAGATAGTTCCATGTTTATACAGATAGCGGTTTAGATATTTCCTTCTTAATACAGATGGCGGCGTAGATATTTATATGTTCATACAGATGGCGGTGTAGATACTTCCATGTTTATTCAGAGAGCAGTGTAGATATCTCCATCTTAATACAGATGACGGTGTAGATATTTATATGTTCATACAGATGGCGGTGCAGATATTTCCATGTTCATACAGATGGCGGTGTAGATATTTCCATGTTTATAGAGATAGCGGAGTAGATATTTCCATGTTTATACAGATAGCAGTGGAGATATTTCTATCTAAATACAGATGGCGGTGTAGATATTTATATTTTCATACAGATGGCGGTGTAGATATTTATATGTTCGTACAGATGGCGGTGTAGATATTTCCATGTTTATACAGATAGCAGTGTAGGTATCTCCATCTTAATACAGATGGCGGTGTAGATATTTATATGTTCATACAGATGGCGGTGCAGATATTTCCATGTTCATACAGATGGCGGTGTAGATATTTCCATGTTCATACAGATAGCGGTTTAGTTATTTCCATGTGTAAAGAGATAGCTGTGTAGATATTTAAATGTATATGCAGACAGCAGTGTAGATATTTCCATTTTCATGCAGATAGCGGTGTAGATATTTCCATGTTCAAACAGATAGCGGTGTAGATATTTCCATGTTCATACAGATACCGGTGTAGATATTTCCATGTTCATAGAGATAGCGGTGTAGATATTTCCATGTTCATACAGATAGCGGTGCTGATATTTCCATGTTTGTACAGGTAGCGGTGTAGATATTTCCATGTTCAAACAGATAGTGGTGTAGATATTTCCATGTTCATACAGATAGCGGTGTAGATATTTCCATGTTCATACAGATAGCGGTGTAGATACTTCCATGTTCATACAGATAGAGGGGCTGATATTTCCATGTTCATACAGATAGCGGTGCTGATATTTCCATGTTTATACAGATAGCGGTGTAGATATTTCCATGTTTATACAGATAGCGGTGTAGATATTTCCATGTTTATACAGATAGCGGTGTAGGTATCTCCATCTTAATACAGATGGCGGTGTAGATATTTATGTGGTCATACAGATGGCGGTGCAGATATTTCCATGTTCATACAGATAGCGGTGTAGTTATTTCCATGTGTAAAGAGATAGCTTTGTAGATATTTCCATGTATATGCAGATAGCTTTGTAGATATTTCTATTTTCATGCAGTTAGCGGTTTAGATATTTCCTTGTTCGTACAGTTAGCGGTGTAGATATTTCCATGTTCATACAGATAGCCTTGTAGACATTTCCATGTTTATACAGATAGCGGTGAAGATGTATGCATGTTTACACAGATAGCGGTGTAGATATTTCCATGTTCATACAGATAGCGGTGTAGATATTTCAATGTTCATACAGATAGCGGTTTAGATATTTCCTTCCTAATACAGATGGCGGTGTAGATATTTATATGTTCATACAGATGGCGGTGCAGATATTTCCATGTTCATACAGATGGCGGTGTAGATATTTCCATGTTCATACAGATAGCGGTTTAGTTATTTCCATGTGTTAAGAGATAGCTGTGTAGATATTTAAATGTATATGCAGATAGCAGTGTAGATATTTCCATTTTCATGCAGATAGCGGTGTAGATATTTCCATGTTCATACAGATAGCGGTGTAGATATTTCCATGTTCATACAGATAGCGGTGTAGATATTTCCATGTTCATACCGATAGCGGTGCTGATATTTCCATGTTTATACAGGTAGCCGTGTAGATATTTCCATGTTTATGCAGATAGCTGTGTAGATATTTCCATGTTTATACAGATAGCGGTGTAGATATTTCCATCTTTATACTGATAGCGGTGTAGATATCTCCTTCTAAATACAGATGGCGGTGTAGATATTTATATGTTCATACAGATGGCGGTGCAGATATTTCCATGTTCATACAGATGGCGGTGTAGATATTTCCATGTTTATAGAGATAGCGGAGTAGATATTTCCATGTTTATACAGATAGCAGTGGAGATATCTCTATCTAAATACAGATGGCGGTGTAGATATTTATATTTTCATACAGATGGCGGTGTAGATAATTATATGTTCGTACAGATGGCGGTGTAGATATTTCCATGTTTATACAGATAGCAGTGTAGGTATCTCCATCTTAATACAGATGGCGGTGTTGATATTTATATGTTCATACAGATGGCGGTGCAGATATTTCCATGTTCATACAGATGGCGGTGTAGATATTTCCATGTTCATACAGATAGCGGTTTAGTTATTTCCATGTGTAAAGAGATAGCTGTGTAGATATTTAAATGTATATGCAGATAGCAGTGTAGATATTTCCATTTTCATGCAGATAGCGGTGTAGATATTTCCATGTTCAAACAGATAGCGGTGTAGATATTTCCATGTTCATACAGATACCGGTGTAGATATTTCCATGTTCATAGAGATAGCGGTGTAGATATTTCCATGTTCATACAGATAGCGGTGCTGATATTTCCATGTTTGTACAGGTAGCGGTGTAGATATTTCCATGTTCAAACAGATAGCGGTGTAGATATTTCCATGTTCATACAGATAGCGGTGTAGATATTTCCATGTTCATACAGATAGCGGTGTAGATACTTCCATGTTCATACAGATAGAGGGGCTGATATTTCCATGTTCATACAGATAGCGGTGCTGATATTTCCATGTTTATACAGATAGCGGTGTAGATATTTCCATGTTTATACAGATAGCGGTGTAGATATTTCCATGTTTATACAGATAGCAGTGTAGGTATCTCCATCTTAATACAGATGGCGGTGTAGATATTTATGTGTTCATACAGATGGCGGTGCAGATATTTCCATGTTCATACAGATAGCGGTGTAGTTATTTCCATGTGTAAAGAGATAGCTTTGTAGATATTTCCATTTATGTGCAGATAGCTGTGTAGATATTTCTATTTTCATGCAGTTAGCGGTTTAGATATTTCCTTGTTCGTACAGTTAGCGGTGTAGATATTTCCATGTTCATACAGATAGCCTTGTAGACATTTCCATGTTTATACAGATAGCGGTGAAGATGTATGCATATTTACACAGATAGCGGTGTAGATATTTCCATGTTCATACAGATAGCGGTGTAGATATTTCAATGTTCATACAGATAGCGGTTTAGATATTTCCTTCTTAATACAGATGGCGGTGTAGATATTTATATGTTCATACAGATGGCGGTGTAGATATTTCCATGTTTATAGAGATAGCGGTGTAGTTATTTCCATGTATTAAGAGATAGCTGTGTAGATATTTCCATATATTTGCAGATAGCTGTGTAGATATTTCGATTTTCATGTAGACAGCGGTGTAGATATTTCCATGTTCAAACAGATAGCGGTGTAGATATTTCCATGTTCATACAGATAATGGTGTAGATATTTCCATGTTCAAACAGATAGCGGTGTAGATATTTCCATGTTCATACAGATGGCGGTGTAGATATTTCCATGTTCATACAGATAGCGGTGCTGATATTTCCATGTTTATACAGATAGCGGTGTAGATATTTCCATGTTTATACAGATAGCGGTGTAGATATTTCCATGTTTATACAGATAGCAGTGTAGGTATCTCCATCTTAATACAGATGGCGGTGTAGATATTTATGTGTTCATACAGATGGCGGTGCAGATATTTCCATGTTCATACAGATAGCGGTGTAGTTATTTCCATGTGTAAAGAGATAGCTTTGTAGATATTTCCATTTATGTGCAGATAGCTGTGTAGATATTTCTATTTTCATGCAGTTAGCGGTTTAGATATTTCCTTGTTCGTACAGTTAGCGGTGTAGATATTTCCATGTTCATACAGATAGCCTTGTAGACATTTCCATGTTTATACAGATAGCGGTGAAGATGTATGCATATTTACACAGATAGCGGTGTAGATATTTCCATGTTCATACAGATAGCGGTGTAGATATTTCAATGTTCATACAGATAGCGGTTTAGATATTTCCTTCTTAATACAGATGGCGGTGTAGATATTTATATGTTCATACAGATGGCGGTGTAGATATTTCCATGTTTATAGAGATAGCGGTGTAGTTATTTCCATGTATTAAGAGATAGCTGTGTAGATATTTCCATATATTTGCAGATAGCTGTGTAGATATTTCGATTTTCATGTAGACAGCGGTGTAGATATTTCCATGTTCAAACAGATAGCGGTGTAGATATTTCCATGTTCATACAGATAATGGTGTAGATATTTCCATGTTCAAACAGATAGCGGTGTAGATATTTCCATGTTCATACAGATGGCGGTGTAGATATTTCCATGTTCATACAGATGGCGGTGCTGATATTTCCATGTTTATACAGGTAGTGGTGTAGATATTTCCATGTTTATACAGATAGCGGTGTAGATATTTCCATGTTTATACAGATAGCGGTGTAGATAATTCCATGTTTATACAGATAGCAGTGTAGATATCTCCATCTTAATACAGATGGCGGTGTAGATATTTATATGTTCATACAGATGGCGGTGCAGATATTTCCATGTTCATACAGATAGCGGTGTAGTTATTACCACGTGTAAAGAGATAGCTGTGTAGATATTTAAATGTATATGCAGATTGCAGTGTAGATATTTCCATTTTCATGTAGATAGCGGTGTAGATATTTCCATGTTCAAACAGATAGCGGTGTAGATATTTCCATGTTCATACAGATATCGGTGTAGATATTTCCATGTTCATACAGATAGCGGTGTAGATATTTCCATGTTTATAGAGATAGCGGTGTAGGTATCTCCACCTTAATACAGATGGCGGTGTAGATATTTATGTGTTCATACAGATGGCGGTGCAGATGTTTCCATGTTCATACAGATAGCGGTGTAGTTATTTCCATGTGTAAAGAGATAGCTGTGTAGATATTTCCATGTATATGCAGATAGCTGTGTAGATATTTCTATTTTCATGCAGATAGCGGTTTAGATATTTCCATGTTCGTACAGATAGCGGTTTAGATATTTCCATGTTCATACAGATAGCCTTGTAGATATTTCCATGTTTATACAGATAGCGGTGAAGATGTATGCATGTTTACAAAGATAGCGGTGTAGATATTTCCATGTTCATACAGATAGCGGTGTAGATATTTCAATGTTCATACAGATAGCGGTTTAGATATTTCCTTCTTAATACAGATGGCGGTGTAGATATTTATATGTTCATACAGATGGCGGTGCAGATATTTCCATGTTCATACAGATGGCGGTGCAGATATTTGCATGTTTATAGAGATAGCGGTGTAGTTATTTCCATGTGTTAAGAGATAGCTGTGTAGATATTTCCATGTATTTGCAGATAGCTGTGTAGATATTTCGATTTTCATGCAGACAGCGGTGTAGATATTTCCATGTTCAAACAGATAGCGGTGTAGATATTTCCATGTTCATACAGATAACGGTGTAGATATTTCCATGTTCATACAGATAGCAGTGTAGATATTTCCATGTTCATACAGATGGCGGTGTAGATATTTCCATGTTCATACAGATAGCGGTGCTGATATTTCCATGTTTATACAGGTAGTGGGGTAGATATTTCCATGTTTATACAGATAGCGGTGTAGATATTTCCATGTTTATACAGATAGCGGTGTAGATAATTCCATGTTTATACAGATAGCAGTGTAGATATCTCCATCTTAATACAGATGGCAGTGTAGATATTTATATGTTCATACAGATGGCGGTGCAGATATTTCCATGTTCATACAGATAGCGGTGCAGTTATTTCCATGTGTAAAGAGATAGCTGTGTAGATATTTAAATGTATATGCAGATAGCAGTGTAGATATTTCCATTTTCATGCAGATAGCGGTGTAGATATTTCCATGTTCAAACAGATAGCGGTGTATATATTTCCATGTTCATACAGATATCGGTGTAGATATTTCCACGTTCATACAGATAGCGGTGTAGATATTTCCATGTTTATACAGAAAGAGGTGAAGATCTATGCATGTTTACAGAGATAGCGGTGTAGATATTTCCATGTTCATCCAGATGGCTGTGTAGATATATCCATGTTCATACAGATAGCGGTGTAGCTATTTCCATGTTCATACAGATAGCGGTGTAGATATTTCCATGTTCATACAGATAGCGGTGTAGATATTTCCATGTTCATACAGATAGCGGTGCTGATATTTCCTTGTTTATACAGGCAGCGGTGTAGATATTTCCATGTTTATACAGATAGCGGTTTAGATATTTCCTTCTTAATACAGATGGCGGCGTAGATATTTATATGCTCATACAGGTGACGGTGTAGATATTTCCATGTTTATACAGATAGCAGTGTAGATATCTCCATCTTAATACAGATGGCGGTGTATATATTTATATGTTCATACAGATGGCGGTGCAGATATTTCCATATACATACAGATGGCGGTGTAGATATTTCCATGTTCATACAGATAGCAGTGTAGTTATTTCCATGTGTAAAGAGATAGCTGTGTAGATATTTCCATTTTCATGCAGGTAGCGGTGTATATATTTCCATCTTCAAACAGATACCGGTGTGGATATTTCCATGTTCATACAGATAGCGGTGTAGATATTTCCATGTTTATTCAGATAGCGGTGAAGATGTATGCATGTTTACACAGATAGCGGTGTAGATATTTCCATGTTCGTCCAGATGGCTGTGTAGATATATCCATGTTCATACAGATAGCGGTGTAGGTTTTTCCATGTTCATACAGATAGCGGTGTAGATATTTCCATGTTCATTCAGATAGCGGTTCTGATATTTCCATGTTCATACAGATGACTTTGTAGATATATCCATGTTCATACAGATGGCGGTAAAGATATTTCCATGTTCATACAGATAGCGGTGTAGATATATCCATGTTCATACAGATAGCGGTGTAGATATTTCCATGTTCATACCGATAGCGGTGCTGATATTTCCATGTTTATACAGGTAGCCGTGTAGATATTTCCATGTTTATGCAGATAGCTGTGTAGATATTTCCATGTTTATACAGATAGCGGTGTAGATATTTCCATCTTTATACTGATAGCGGTGTAGATATCTCCTTCTTAATACAGATGGCGGTGTAGATATTTATATGTTCATACAGATGGCGGTGCAGATATTTCCATGTTCATACAGATGGCGGTGTAGATATTTCCATGTTTATAGAGATAGCGGAGTAGATATTTCCATGTTTATACAGATAGCAGTGGAGATATCTCTATCTAAGTACAGATGGCGGTGTAGATATTTATATTTTCTTACAGATGGCGGTGTAGATATTTATATGTTCATACAGATGGCGGTGTAGATATTTCCATGTTTATACAGACAGCAGTGTAGGTATCTCCATCTTAATACAGATGGCGGTGTAGATATTTATATGTTCATACAGATGGCGGTGCAGATATTTCCATGTTCATACAGATGGCGGTGTAGATATTTCCATGTTCATACAGATAGTGGTTTAGTTATTTCCATGTGTAAAGAGATAGCTGTGTAGATATTTAAATGTATATGCAGATAGCAGTGTACATATTTCCATTTTCATGCAGATAGCGGTGTAGATATTTCCATGTTCAAACAGATAGCGGTGTAGATATTTCCATGTTCATACAGATACCGGTGTAGATATTTCCATGTTCATAGAGATAGCGGTGTAGATATTTCCATGTTCATACAGATAGCGGTGCTGATATTTCCATGTATGTACAGGTAGCGGTGTAGATATTTCCATGTTTATACAGATTGCGGTGTAGATATTTCCATGTTTATACAGATAGCGGTGTAGATATTTCCAAGTTTATACAGATAGAGGTGTAGATATCTCCATCTTAATATAGATGGCGGTGCAGATATTTAAATGTTCATACAGATGGCGGTGCAGATATTTCCATGTTCATACAGATGGCGGTGTAGCTATTTCCATGTTTATAGAGATAGCGCTGTACTTATTTCCATGTGTAAAGAGATAGCTTTGTAGATATTTCCATGTATATGCAGATAGCTGTGTAGATATTTCCATTTTCATGCAGATAGCCGTGTAGATATTTCCATGTTCAAACAGATAGCGGTGTAGATATTTCCATGTTCATACAGATAGCAGTGTAGATATTTCCATGTTTTTACAGTTAGCGGTGAAGGTGTATGCATGTTTACACAGATAGCGGTGTAGATATTTCCATGTTCATACAGATAGCGGTATAGATATTTCCATGTTCATCCAGATGGCTGTGTAGATATATCCATGTTCATACAGATGGCGGTGAAGATATTTCCATGTTCATACAGATAGAGGTGTAGTTATTTCCATGTGTAAAGAGATAGCTGTGTAGATATTTCCATGTATATGCAGATAGCTGTGTAGATATTTCTATTTTCATGCAGATAGCGGTTTAGATATTTCCATGTTCGTACAGATAGCGGTGTAGATATTTCCATGTTCATACAGATAGCCTTGTAGACATTTCCATGTTTATACAGATAGCGGTGAAGATGTATGCATGTTTACACAGATAGCGGTGTAGATATTTCCATGTTCATACAGATAGCGGTGTAGATATTTCAATGTTCATACAGATAGCGGTTTAGATATTTCCTTCTTAATACAGATGGCGGCGTAGATATTTATATGCTCATACAGGTGACGGTGTAGATATTTCCATGTTTATACAGATAGCAGTGTAGATATCTCCATCTTAATACAGATGGCGGTGTATATATTTATATGTTCATACAGATGGCGGTGCAGATATTTCCATATACATACAGATGGCGGTGTAGATATTTCCATGTTCATACAGATAGCAGTGTAGTTATTTCCATGTGTAAAGAGATAGCTGTGTAGATATTTCCATTTTCATGCAGGTAGCGGTGTATATATTTCCATCTTCAAACAGATACCGGTGTGGATATTTCCATGTTCATACAGATAGCGGTGTAGATATTTCCATGTTTATTCAGATAGCGGTGAAGATGTATGCATGTTTACACAGATAGCGGTGTAGATATTTCCATGTTCGTCCAGATGGCTGTGTAGATATATCCATGTTCATACAGATAGCGGTGTAGGTTTTTCCATGTTCATACAGATAGCGGTGTAGATATTTCCATGTTCATTCAGATAGCGGTTCTGATATTTCCATGTTCATACAGATGACTTTGTAGATATATCCATGTTCATACAGATGGCGGTAAAGATATTTCCATGTTCATACAGATAGCGGTGTAGATATATCCATGTTCATACAGATAGCGGTGTAGATATTTCCATGTTCATACCGATAGCGGTGCTGATATTTCCATGTTTATACAGGTAGCCGTGTAGATATTTCCATGTTTATGCAGATAGCTGTGTAGATATTTCCATGTTTATACAGATAGCGGTGTAGATATTTCCATCTTTATACTGATAGCGGTGTAGATATCTCCTTCTTAATACAGATGGCGGTGTAGATATTTATATGTTCATACAGATGGCGGTGCAGATATTTCCATGTTCATACAGATGGCGGTGTAGATATTTCCATGTTTATAGAGATAGCGGAGTAGATATTTCCATGTTTATACAGATAGCAGTGGAGATATCTCTATCTAAGTACAGATGGCGGTGTAGATATTTATATTTTCATACAGATGGCGGTGTAGATATTTATATGTTCATACAGATGGCGGTGTAGATATTTCCATGTTTATACAGACAGCAGTGTAGGTATCTCCATCTTAATACAGATGGCGGTGTAGATATTTATATGTTCATACAGATGGCGGTGCAGATATTTCCATGTTCATACAGATGGCGGTGTAGATATTTCCATGTTCGTACAGATAGTGGTTTAGTTATTTCCATGTGTAAAGAGATAGCTGTGTAGATATTTAAATGTGTATGCAGATAGCAGTGTACATATTTCCATTTTCATGCAGATAGCGGTGTAGATATTTCCATGTTCAAACAGATAGCGGTGTAGATATTTCCATGTTCATACAGATACCGGTGTAGATATTTCCATGTTCATAGAGATAGCGGTGTAGATATTTCCATGTTCATACAGATAGCGGTGCTGATATTTCCATGTATGTACAGGTAGCGGTGTAGATATTTCCATGTTTATACAGATTGCGGTGTAGATATTTCCATGTTTATACAGATAGCGGTGTAGATATTTCCAAGTTTATACAGATAGAGGTGTAGATATCTCCATCTTAATATAGATGGCGGTGCAGATATTTAAATGTTCATACAGATGGCGGTGCAGATATTTCCATGTTCATACAGATGGCGGTGTAGCTATTTCCATGTTTATAGAGATAGCGCTGTACTTATTTCCATGTGTAAAGAGATAGCTTTGTAGATATTTCCATGTATATGCAGATAGCTGTGTAGATATTTCCATTTTCATGCAGATAGCCGTGTAGATATTTCCATGTTCAAACAGATAGCGGTGTAGATATTTCCATGTTCATACAGATAGCAGTGTAGATATTTCCATGTTTTTACAGTTAGCGGTGAAGGTGTATGCATGTTTACACAGATAGCGGTGTAGATATTTCCATGTTCATACAGATAGCGGTATAGATATTTCCATGTTCATCCAGATGGCTGTGTAGATATATCCATGTTCATACAGATGGCGGTGAAGATATTTCCATGTTCATACAGATAGAGGTGTAGTTATTTCCATGTGTAAAGAGATAGCTGTGTAGATATTTCCATGTATATGCAGATAGCTGTGTAGATATTTCTATTTTCATGCAGATAGCGGTTTAGATATTTCCATGTTCGTACAGATAGCGGTGAAGATATTTCCATGTTCATACAGATAGCCTTGTAGACATTTCCATGTTTATACAGATAGCGGTGAAGATGTATGCATGTTTACACAGATAGCGGTGTAGATATTTCCATGTTCATACAGATAGCGGTGTAGATATTTCAATGTTCATACAGATAGCGGTTTAGATATTTCCTTCTTAATACAGATGGCGGTGTAGATATTTACATGTTCATACAGATGGCGGTGCAGATATTTCCATGTTCATACAGATGGCGGTGTAGATATTTGCATGTTCATAGAGATAGCGGTGTAGTTATTTCCATGTGTTAAGAGATAGCTGTGTAGATATTTCCATGTATTTGCAGATAGCTGTGTAGATATTTCGATTTTCATGCAGACAGCGGTGTAGATATTTCCATGTTCAAACAGATAGCGGTGTAGATATTTCCATGTTCATACAGATAACGGTGTAGATATTTCCATGATTATACAGATAGCGGTGTAGATATTTCCATGTTCATACAGATGGCGGTGTAGATATTTCCATGTTCATACAGATGGCGGTGCTGATATTTCCATGTTTATACAGGTAGTGGTGTAGATATTTCCATGTTTATACAGATAGCGGTGTAGATATTTCCATGTTTATACAGATAGCGGTGTAGATAATTCCATGTTTATACAGATAGCAGTGTAGATATCTCCATCTTAATACAGATGGCGGTGTAGATATTTATATGTTCATACAGATGGCGGTGCAGATATTTCCATGTTCATACAGATAGCGGTGTAGTTATTTCCATGTGTAAAGAGATAGCTGTGTAGATATTTAAATGTATATGCAGATAGCAGTGTAGATATTTCCATTTTCATGCAGATAGCGGTGTAGATATTTCCATGTTCAAACAGATAGCGGTGTATATATTTCCATGTTCATACAGATATCGGTGTAGATATTTCCATGTTCATACAGATAGCGGTGTAGATATTTCCATGTTTATACAGAAAGAGGTGAAGATCTATGCATGTTTAAAGAGATAGCGGTGTAGATATTTCCATGTTCATCCAGATGGCTGTGTAGATATATCCATGTTCATACAGATAGCGGTGTAGCTATTTCCATGTTCATACAGATAGCGGTGTAGATATTTCCATGTTCATACAGATAGCGGTGTAGATATTTCCATGTTCATACAGATAGCGGTGCTGATATTTCCTTGTTTATACAGGCAGCGGTGTAGATATTTCCATGTTTATACAGATAGCGGTTTAGATATTTCCTTCTTAATACAGATGGCGGCGTAGATATTTATATGCTCATACAGGTGACGGTGTAGATATTTCCATGTTTATACAGATAGCAGTGTAGATATCTCCATCTTAATACAGATGGCGGTGTATATATTTATATGTTCATACAGATGGTGGTGCAGATATTTCCATGTACATACAGATGGCGGTGTAGATATTTCCATGTTCATACAGATAGCAGTGTAGATATTTCCATGTGTAAAGAGATAGCTGTGTAGATATTTCCATTTTCATGCAGGTAGCGGTGTATATATTTCCATCTTCAAACAGATACCGGTGTGGATATTTCCATGTTCATACAGATAGCGGTGTAGATATTTCCATGTTTATTCAGATAGCGGTGAAGATGTATGCATGTTTACACAGATAGCGGTGTAGATATTTCCATGTTCGTCCAGATGGCTGTGTAGATATATCCATGTTCATACAGATAGCAGTGTAGCTATTTCCATGTTCATACAGATAGCGGTGTAGATATTTCCATGTTCATTCAGATAGCGGTTCTGATATTTCCATGTTCATACAGATGACTTTGTAGATATATCCATGTTCATACAGATGGTAGTAAAGATATTTCCATGTTCATACAGATAGCGGTGTAGATATATCCATGTTCATACAGATAGCGGTGTAGATATTTCCATGTTCATACCGATAGCGGTGCTGATATTTCCATGTTTATACAGGTTGCCGTGTAGATATTTCCATGTTTATGCAGATAGCTGTGTAGATATTTCCATGTTTATACAGATAGCGGTGTAGATATTTCCATCTTTATACTGATAGCGGTGTAGATATCTCCTTCTTAATACAGATGGCGGTGTAGATATTTATATGTTCATACAGATGGCGGTGCAGATATTTCCATGTTCATACAGATGGCGGTGTAGATATTTCCATGTTTATAGAGATAGCGGAGTAGATATTTCCATGTTTATACAGATAGCAGTGGAGATATCTCTATCTAAATACAGATGGCGGTGTAGATATTTATATTTTCATACAGATGGCGGTGTAGATATTTATATGTTCATACAGATGGCGGTGTAGATATTTCCATGTTTATACAGACAGCAGTGTAGGTATCTCCATCTTAATACAGATGGCGGTGTAGATATTTATATGTTCATACAGATGGCGGTGCAGATATTTCCATGTTCACACAGATGGCGGTGTAGATATTTCCATGTTCATACAGATAGTGGTTTAGTTATTTCCATGTGTAAAGAGATAGCTGTGTAGATATTTAAATGTATATGCAGATAGCAGTGTACATATTTCCATTTTCATGCAGATAGCGGTGTAGATATTTCCATGTTCAAACAGATAGCGGTGTAGATATTTCCATGTTCATACAGATACCGGTGTAGATATTTCCATGTTCATAGAGATAGCGGTGTAGATATTTCCATGTTCATACAGATAGCGGTGCTGATATTTCCATGTATGTACAGGTAGCGGTGTAGATATTTCCATGTTTATACAGATTGCGGTGTAGATATTTCCATGTTTATACAGATAGCGGTGTAGATATTTCCAAGTTTATACAGATAGAGGTGTAGATATCTCCATCTTAATATAGATGGCGGTGCAGATATTTAAATGTTCATACAGATGGCGGTGCAGATATTTCCATGTTCATAAGATGGCGGTGTAGCTATTTCCATGTTTATAGAGATAGCGCTGTACTTATTTCCATGTGTAAAGAGATAGCTTTGTAGATATTTCCATGTATATGCAGATAGCTGTGTAGATATTTCCATTTTCATGCAGATAGCCGTGTAGATATTTCCATGTTCAAACAGATAGCGGTGTAGATATTTCCATGTTCATACAGATAGCAGTGTAGATATTTCCATGTTTTTACAGTTAGCGGTGAAGGTGTATGCATGTTTACACAGATAGCGGTGTAGATATTTCCATGTTCATACAGATAGCGGTGTAGATATTTCCATGTTCATCCAGATGGCTGTGTATATATATCCATGTTCATACAGATGGCGGTGAAGATATTTCCATGTTCATACAGATAGCGGTGTAGTTATTTCCATGTGTAAAGAGATAGCTGTGTAGATATTTCCATGTATATGCAGATAGCTGTGTATATATTTCCATTTTCATGCAGATAGCGGTTTAGATATTTCCATGTTTAAACAGATAGCGGTGTAGATATTTCCGTGTTCATACAGATAGCGGTGTAGATATCTCCATGTTCAAACAGATAGCGGTGTAGATATTTCCATGTTCATACAGATAGCGTTGTAGATATTTCCATGTTCATACAGATAGCGGTGTAGATACTTCCATGTTCATACAGATAGAGGGGCTGATATTTCCATGTTCATACAGATAGCGGTGCTGATATTTCCATGTTTATACAGATATCGGTGTAGATATTTCCATGTTCATACAGATAGCGGTGTAGATATTTCCATTTTCATGCAGATAGCGGTGTAGATATTTCCATGTTCAAACAGATAGCGGTGTAGATATTTCCATGTTCATACAGATATCGGTGTAGATATTTCCATTTTCATGCAGATAGCGGTGTAGATATTTCCATGTTTATAGAGATAGCGGTGTAGGTATCTCCATCTTAATACAGTTGGCGGTGTAGATATTTATGTGTTCATACAGATGGCGGTGCAGATATTTCTATGTTCATACAGATAGCGGTGTAGTTATTTCCATGTGTAAAGAGATAGCTGTGTAGATATTTCCATGTATATGCAGATAGCTGTGTAGATATTTCTATTTTCATGCAGATAGCGGTTTAGATATTTCCATGTTCGTACAGATAGCGGTGTAGATATTTCCATGTTCATACAGATAGCCTTGTAGACATTTCCATGTTTATACAGATAGCGGTGAAGATGTATGCATGTTTACACAGATAGCGGTGTAGATATTTCCATGTTCATACAGATAGCGGTGTAGATATTTCAATGTTCATACAGATAGCGGTTTAGATATTTCCTTCTTAATACAGATGGCGGTGTAGATATTTACATGTTCATACAGATGGCGGTGCAGATATTTCCATGTTCATACAGATGGCGGTGTAGATATTTGCATGTTTATAGAGATAGCGGTGTAGTTATTTCCATGTGTTAAGAGATAGCTGTGTAGATATTTCCATGTATTTGCAGATAGCTATGTAGATATTTCGATTTTCATGCAGACAGCGGTGTAGATATTTCCATGTTCAAACAGATAGCGGTGTAGATATTTCCATGTTCATACAGATAACGGTGTAGATATTTCCATGTTTATACAGATAGCGGTGTAGATATTTCCATGTTCATACAGATGGCGGTGTAGATATTTCCATGTTCATACAGATGGCGGTGCTGATATTTCCATGTTTATACAGGTAGTGGTGTAGATATTTCCACGTTTATACAGATAGCGGTGTAGATATTTCCATGTTTATACAGATAGCGGTGTAGATAATTCCATGTTTATACAGATAGCAGTGTAGATATCTCCATCTTAATACAGATGGCGGTGTAGATATTTATATGTTCATACAGATGGCGGTGCAGATATTTCCATGTACATACAGATGGCGGTGTAGATATTTCCATGTTCATACAGATAGCGGTGTAGTTATTTCCATGTGTAAAGATATAGCTGTGTAGATATTTCCATTCTCATGCAGGTAGCGTTGTATATATTTCCATCTTCAAACAGATAGCGGTGTGGATATTTCCATGTTCATGCAGATAGCGGTGTAGATATTTCCATGTTTATTCAGATAGCGGTGAAGATGTATGCATGTTTACACAGATAGCGGTGTAGATATTTCCATGTTCGTCCAGATGGCTGTGTAGATATATCCATGTTCATACAGATAGCGGTGTAGCTATTTCCATGTTCATACAGATAGCGGTGTAGATATTTCCATGTTCATTCAGATAGCGGTTCTGATATTTCCATGTTCATACAGATGACTTTGTAGATATATCCATGTTCATACAGATGGCGGTAAAGATATTTCCATGTTCATACAGATAGCGGTGTAGATATATCCATGTTCATACAGATAGCGGTGTAGATATTTCCATGTTCATACCGATAGCGGTGCTGATATTTCCATGTTTATTCAGGTAGCCGTGTAGATATTTCCATGTTTATGCAGATAGCTGTGTAGATATTTCCATGTTTATACAGATAGCGGTGTAGATATTTCCATCTTTATACTGATAGCGGTGTAGATATCTCCTTCTTAATACAGATGGCGGTGTAGATATTTATATGTTCATACAGATGGCGGTGCAGATATTTCCATGTTCATACAGATGGCGGTGTAGATATTTCCATGTTCATACAGGTAACGGTGTAGTTATTTCCATGTGTAAAGAGATAGAAGTGTACATATTTAAATGTTTATGCAGATAGCAGTGTAGATATTTCCATTTTCATGCAGATAGTCGTGTAGATATTTCCATGTTCAAACAGATAGCGGTGTAGATATTTCCATGTTCATACAGATAGCGGTGTAGATATTTCCAGGTTCATAAAGATAGCCGTGTAGATATTTCCATGTTTATACAGATAGCGGTGAAGATGTATGCATGTTTACACAGATAGCGGTGTAGATATTTCCATGTTCGTCCAGATGGCTGTGTAGATATATCCATGTTCATACAGATAGCGGTGTAGCTATTTCCATGTTCATACAGATAGCGGTGTAGATATTTCCATGTTCATTCAGATAGCGGTTCTGATATTTCCATGTTCATACAGATGACTTTGTAGATATATCCATGTTCATACAGATGGCGGTAAAGATATTTCCATTTTCATACAGATAGCGGTGTAGATATATCCATGTTCATACAGATAGCGGTGTAGATATTTCCATGTTCATACCGATAGCGGTGCTGATATTTCCATGTTTATACAGGTAGCGGTGTAGATATTTCCATGTTTATGCAGATAGCTGTGTAGATATTTCCATGTTTATACAGATAGCGGTGTAGATATTTCCATCTTTATACAGATAGCGGTGTAGATATCTCCTTCTTAATACAGATGGCGGTGTAGATATTTATATGTTCATACAGATGGCGGTGCAGATATTTCCATGTTCATACAGATGGCGGTGTAGATATTTCCATGTTTATAGAGATAGCGGTGTAGTTATTTCCATGTGTAAAGAGATAGCTGTGTAGATATTTCCATGTATATGCAGATAGCTGTGTAGATATTTCCATTTTCATGCAGACAGTGGTGTAGATATTTCCATGTTCAAACAGATAGCGGTGTAGATATTTCCATGTTCATACAGATAGCGGTGTACATATTTCCATGTTCATACAGATAGCGGTGTAGATATTTCCATGTTCATACAGATAGCGGTGAAGATATTTCCATGTTCATATAGATAGCGGTGCTGATATTTCAATGTTTATACATGTAGTGGTGTAGATATTTCCATGTTCATACAGATAGCGGTGTAGATATTTCCATGTTTATACAGATAGCGGTGTAGATATTTCCATGTTTATACAGATAGCAGAGGAGTTATCTCTATCTTAATACAGATGGTGGTGTAGATATTTATATTTTCATACAGATGGCGGTGCAGATATTTCCATGTTCATACAGATGGCGGTGTAGATATTTCCATGTTCATACAGGTAACGGTGTAGTTATTTCCATGTGTAAAGAGATAGCAGTGTACATATTTAAATGTATATGCAGATAGCAGTGTAGATATTTCCATTTTCATGCAGATAGTGGTGTAGATATTTCCATGTTCAAACAGATAGCGGTGTAGATATTTCTATGCTCATACAGATAGCGGTGTAGATATTTCCATGTTCATTCAGATAGCGGTTCTGATATTTCCATGTTTATACAGGCAGCATTGTAGATATTTCCATGTTTATACAGATAGCGGTTTAGATATTTCCTTCTTAATACAGATGGCGGCGTAGATATTTATATGTTCATACAGATGGCGGTGTAGATATTTCCATGTTTATACAGATAGTAGGGTAGATATCTCCATTTTAATACAGATGGCGGTGTAGATATTTATATGTTCATACAGATGGCGGTGCAGATATTTCCATGTTCATACAGATAGCGGTGTAGTTATTTCCATGTGTAAAGAGATAGCTGTGTAGATATTTGCATGTATATGCAGATAGCTGTGTAGATATTTCCATTTTCATGTAGATAGCGGTTTAGATATTTCCATGTTCAAACAGATAGCGGTGTAGATATTTCCATGTTCATACAGATAGCGGTGTAGATATTTCCATGTTTATACAGATAGCGGTGGAGGTGTATGCATGTTTACACAGATAGCGGTGTAGATATTTCCATGTTCAGATATCGGTGTAGATATTTCCATGTTCATTCAGATAGCGGTGCTGATAGTTCCATGTTTATACAGGTAGCGGTGTAGATATTTCCATGTTTATACAGATTGCGGTGTAGATATTTCCATGTTTATACAGATAGCGGTGTAGATATTTCCAAGTTTATACAGATAGCGGTGTAGATATCTCCATCTTAATATAGATGGCGGTGTAGATATTTATATGTTCATACAGATGGCGGTGCAGATATTTCCATGTTCATACAGATGGCGGTGTAGATATTTCCGTGATTATAGAGATAGCGCTGTAGTTATTTCCAAGTGTAAAGAGATAGCTTTATAGATATTTCCATGTATATGCAGATCGCTGTGTAGATATCTCCATTTTCATGCAGATAGTGGTGTAGATATTTCCATTTTCAAACAGATAGCGGTGTAGTTATTTCCATGTTCATACAGATAGCAGTGTAGATATTTCCATGTTTATATAGATAGCCATGAAGATGTATGCATGTTTACACAGATAGCGTTGTAGATATTTCCATCTTCATACAGATAGCGGTGTAGATATTTCCATGTTCATCCAGATGGCTGTGTAGATATATCCATGTTCATACAGATGGTGGTGAAGATATTTCCATGTTCATACAGATAGCGGTGTAGTTATTTCCACGTGTAAAGAGATAGCTGTGTAGATATTTCCGTGTATATGCAGATAGCTGTGTAGATATTTCCATTTTCATGCAGATAGCGCTTTAGATATTTCCATGTTCAAACAGATAGCGGTGTAGATATTTCCATGTTCATACAGATAGCGGCGTAGATATTTCCATGGTTATACAGATAACGGTGAAGGTGTATGCATGTTTACACAGAAAGCGGTGTAGATATTTCCATGTTCATACAGATCGCGGTGTAGATATTTCCATGTTCATCCAGATGGCTGTGTAGCCATATCCATTTTCATACAGATGGCGGTGAAGATATTTCCATGTTCATACAGATAGCGGTGTAGATATTTCCATGTTCATACAGATAGCGGTGTAGATATTTCCATGTTTATACAGATAGCGGTGTAGATATTTCCAAGTTTATACAGATAGCGGTGTAGATATCTCCCTCTTAATATAGATGGCGGTGTAGATATTTATATGTTCATACAGATGGCGGTGCAGATATTTCCATGTTCATACAGATGGCGGTGTAGATATTTCCGTGATTATAGAGATAGCGCTGTAGTTATTTCCAAGTGTAAAGAGATAGCTTTATAGATATTTCCATGTATATGCAGATCGCTGTGTAGATATTTCCATTTTCATGCAGATAGTGGTGTAGATATTTCCATTTTCAAACAGATAGCGGTGTAGTTATTTCCATGTTCATACAGATAGCAGTGTAGATATTTCCATGTTTATATAGATAGCCATGAAGATGTATGCATGTTTACACAGATAGCGTTGTAGATATTTCCATCTTCATACAGATAGCGGTGTAGATATTTCCATGTTCATCCAGATGGCTGTGTAGATATATCCATGTTCATACAGATGGTGGTGAAGATATTTCCATGTTCATACAGATAGCGGTGTAGTTATTTCCACGTGTAAAGAGATAGCTGTGTAGATATTTCCGTGTATATGCAGATAGCTGTGTAGATATTTCCATTTTCATGCAGATAGCGCTTTAGATATTTCCATGTTCAAACAGATAGCGGTGTAGATATTTCCATGTTCATACAGATAGCGGCGTAGATATTTCCATGGTTATACAGATAGCGGTGAAGGTGTATGAATGTTTACACAGAAAGCGGTGTAGATATTTCCATGTTCATACAGATCGCGGTGTAGATATTTCCATGTTCATCCAGATGGCTGTGTAGCCATATCCATTTTCATACAGATGGCGGTGAAGATATTTCCATGTTCATACAGATAGCGGTGTAGATATTTCCATGTTCATACAGATAGCGGTGTAGATATTTCCATGTTCATACAGATGGCTGTGTAGGTATATCCATGTTCATACAGATGGCGGTAAAGATATTTCCATGTTCATACAGATAGCGGTGTAGATATTTCCATGTTCATACAGATAGCGGTGCTGATATTTCAAGGTGTAAAGAGATAGCTGTGTAGATATTTCCATTTTCATGTAGATAGCTGTGTATATATTTCCATCTTCAAACAGATAGCGGTGTAGATATTTCCATGTTCATAGAGATAGTGGTGTAGATATTTCCATGTTTATACAGATAGCGGTGAAGATGTATGCATGTTTACACAGATAGCAGTGTAGAGATTTCCATGTTCATCCAGAGGGCTGTGTAGATATATCCATGTTCATACAGATAGCGGTGTAGATATTTCCATGTTCATACAGATAGCGATGTACATATTTCCATGTTCATACAGATAACGGTGCTGATATTTCCATGTTTATACAGGTAGCGGTGTAGATATTTCCATGATTATACAGATAGCGGTGTAGATATTTCCATGTTTATACAGATAGCGGTGTTGATATTTCCATGTTTATACAGATAGCGGTGTAGATATCTCCATCTTAATACAGATGGCGGTGTAGATATTTATATGTTCATACAGATGGCGTTGTAGATATTTCCATGTTCATCCAGATGGCTCTGTAGATATATCCATGTTCGTACAGATGGCGGTGAAGATATTTCCATGTTCATACAGATAGCGGTGTATATATATCCATGTTCATACAGATAGCGGTGTAGATATTTCCATGTTCATACAGATAGCGGTGTAGCTATTTCCATGTTCATACAGATAGCGGTGTAGATATTTCCATGTTCATACAGATAGCGGTGCTGATATTTCCATGTTTATACAGGTAGCTGTGTAGATATTTCCATGTTTATACAGATAGAGGTGTAGATATTTCCATGTTTATACAGATAGCGGTGTAGATATCTCCATCTTAATACAGATGGCGGTGTAGATATTTATATGTTCATACAGATGGCGGTGCAGATATTTCCATGTTCATAAAGATGGCGGTGTAGATATTTCCATGTTCATACAGATAGCGGTGTAGTTATTTCCATGTGTAAAGAGATAGCTGTGTAGTTATTTCCATGTATATGCAGATAGCAGTGTAGATATTTCCATTTTCATGCAGATAGCTGTGTATATATTTCCATGTTCAAACAGATAGCGGTGTAGATATTTCCATGTTCATACAGATAGCGGTGCAGATATTTCCATGTTCATACAGGTAGCGGTGTAGATATTTCCATGTTCAAACAGATAGCTGTGTAGATATTTCCATGTATATGCAGATAGCTGTGTAGATATTTCTATTTTCATGCAGATAGCGGTTTAGATATTTCCATGTTCGTACAGATAGCGGTGTAGATATTTCCATGTTCATACAGATGGCCTTGTAGACATTTCCATGTTTATACAGATAGCGGTGAAGATGTATGCATGTTTACACAGATAGCGGTGTAGATATTTCCATGTTCATACAGATGGCGGTGCTGATATTTCCATGTTTATACAGGTAGTGGTGTAGATATTTCCATGTTTATACAGATAGCGGTGTAGATATTTCCATGTTTATACAGATAGCGGTGTAGATAATTCCATGTTTATACAGATAGCGGTGTAGATATCTCCATCTTAATACAGATGGCGTTGTAGATATTTATATGTTCATACAGATGGCGGTGTAGTTATTTCCATGTTTATACAGATAGCAGTGTAGGTATCTCCATCTTAATACAGATGGCAGTGTAGATACTTATATGTTCATACAGATGGCGGTGCAGATATTTCCATGTTCATACAGATAGCGGTTTAGATATTTCCTTCTTAATACAGATGGCGGTGTAGATATTTATATGTTCATACAGATGGCGGTGCAGATATTTCCATGTTCATACAGATTGCGGTGTAGATAATTCCATGTTTATAGAGATAGCGGTGTAGTTATTTCCATGTGTTAAGAGATAGCTGTGTAGATATTTCCATGTATTTGCAGATAGCTGTGTAGATATTTCCATTTTCATGCAGACAGCGGTGTATATATTTCCATGTTCAAACAGATAGCGGTGTAGATATTTCCATGTTCATACAGATAACGGTGTAGATATTTCCATGTTCATACAGATAGCGGTTTAGGTATTTCCATGTTCATACAGATGGCGGTGTAGATATTTCCATGTTCATACAGATGGCGGTGCTGATATTTCCATGTTTATACAGGTAGTGGTGTAGATATTTCCATGTTTATACAGATAGCGGTGTAGATATTTCCATGTTTATACAGATAGCGGTGTAGATAATTCCATGTTTATACAGATAGCGGTGTAGATATCTCCATCTTAATA
Source organism: Gorilla gorilla gorilla (assembly GCF_029281585.2). Taxonomy (NCBI): domain Eukaryota; kingdom Metazoa; phylum Chordata; class Mammalia; order Primates; family Hominidae; genus Gorilla; species Gorilla gorilla. Next base: position 4,047,496 of record NC_073244.2, on the reverse strand, counting down.
CAGATGGCGGTGTAGATATTTATATGTTCATACAGATGGCGGTGCAGATATTTCCATGTTCATTCAGATAGCGGTGTAGTTATTTCCATGTGTAAAGAGATAGCTGTGTAGATATTTAAATGTATATGCAGATAGCAGTGTAGATATTTCCATTTTCATGCAGATAGCGGTGTAGATATTTCCATGTTCAAACAGATAGCGGTGTAGATATTTCCATGTTCATACAGATAGCGGTGTAGTTATTTCCATGTTCATACAGATAGCAGTGTAGATATTTCCATGTTTATATAGATAGCGGTGAAGATGTATGCATGTTTACACAGATAGCGTTGTAGATATTTCCATCTTCATACAGATAGCGGTGTAGATATTTCCATGTTCATCCAGATGGCTGTGTAGATATATCCATGTTCATACAGATGGTGGTGAAGATATTTCCATGTTCATACAGATAGCGGTGTAGTTATTTCCGCGTGTAAAGAGATAGCTGTGTAGATATTTCCATGTATATGCAGATAGCTGTGTAGATATTTCCATTTTCATGCAGATAGCGCTTTAGATATTTCCATGTTCAAACAGATAGCGGTGTAGATATTTCCATGTTCATACAGATAGCGGCGTAGATATTTCCATGGTTATACAGATAGCGGTGAAGGTGTATGCATGTTTACACAGAAAGCGGTGTAGATATTTCCATGTTCATACAGATCGCGGTGTAGATATTTCCATGTTCATCCAGATGGCTGTGTAGCCATATCCATTTTCATACAGATGGCGGTGAAGATATTTCCATGTTCATACAGATAGCGGTGTAGATATTTCCATGTTCATACAGATAGCGGTGTAGATATTTCCATGTTCATACAGATGGCTGTGTAGGTATATCCATGTTCATACAGATGGCGGTAAAGATATTTCCATGTTCATACAGATAGCGGTGTAGATATTTCCATGTTCATACAGATAGCGGTGCTGATATTTCAAGGTGTAAAGAGATAGCTGTGTAGATATTTCCATTTTCATGCAGATAGCTGTGTATATATTTCCATCTTCAAACAGATAGCGGTGTAGATATTTCCATGTTCATAGAGATAGTGGTGTAGATATTTCCATGTTTATACAGATAGCGGTGAAGATGTATGCATGTTTACACAGATAGCAGTGTAGAGATTTCCATGTTCATCCAGAGGGCTGTGTAGATATATCCATGTTCATACAGATAGCGGTGTAGATATTTCCATGTTCATACAGATAGCGATGTACATATTTCCATGTTCATACAGATGGCCTTGTAGACATTTCCATGTTTATACAGATAGCGGTGAAGATGTATGCATGTTTACACAGATAGCGGTGTAGATATTCCCATGTTCATACAGATAGCGGTGTAGATATTTCAATGTTCATTCAGATAGCGGTTTAGATATTTCCTTCTTAATACAGATGGCGGTGTAGATATTTATATGTTCATACAGATGGCGGTGCAGATATTTCCATGTTCATACAGATTGCGGTGTAGATAATTCCATGTTTATAGAGATAGCGGTGTAGTTATTTCCATGTGTTAAGAGATAGCTGTGTAGATATTTCCATGTATTTGCAGATAGCTGTGTAGATATTTCCATTTTCATGCAGACAGCGGTGTATATATTTCCATGTTCAAACAGATAGCGGTGTAGATATTTCCATGTTCATACAGATAACGGTGTAGATATTTCCATGTTCATACAGATAGCGGTGTAGGTATTTCCATGTTCATACAGATGGCGGTGTAGATATTTCCATGTTCATACAGATGGCGGTGCTGATTTTTCCATGTTTATACAGGTAGTGGTGTAGATATTTCCATGTTTATACAGATAGCGGTGTAGATATTTCCATGTTTATACAGATAGCGGTGTAGATAATTCCATGTTTATACAGATAGCGGTGTAGATATCTCCATCTTAATACAGATGGCGGTGAAGATATTTATATGTTCATACAGATGGCGGTGCAGATATTTCCATGTTCATTCAGATAGCGGTGTAGTTATTTCCATGTGTAAAGAGATAGCTGTGTAGATATTTAAATGTATATGCAGATAGCAGTGTAGATATTTCGATTTTCATGCAGATAGCGGTGTAGATATTTCCATGTTCAAACAGATAGCGGTGTAGATATTTCCATGTTCATACAGATAGCGGTGTAGTTATTTCCATGTTCATACAGATAGCAGTGTAGATATTTCCATGTTTATATAGATAGCGGTGAAGATGTATGCATGTTTACACAGATAGCGTTGTAGATATTTCCATCTTCATACAGATAGCGGTGTAGATATTTCCATGTTCATCCAGATGGCTGTGTAGATATATCCATGTTCATACAGATGGTGGTGAAGATATTTCCATGTTCATACTGATAGCGGTGTAGTTATTTCCGCGTGTAAAGAGATAGCTGTGTAGATATTTCCATGTATATGCAGATAGCTGTGTAGATATTTCCATTTTCATGCAGATAGCGCTTTAGATATTTCCATGTTCAAACAGATAGCGGTGTAGATATTTCCATGTTCATACAGATAGCGGCGTAGATATTTCCATGGTTATACAGATAGCGGTGAAGGTGTATGCATGTTTACACAGAAAGCGGTGTAGATATTTCCATGTTCATACAGATCGCGGTGTAGATATTTCCATGTTCATCCAGATGGCTGTGTAGCCATATCCATTTTCATACAGATGGCGGTGAAGATATTTCCATGTTCATACAGATAGCGGTGTAGATATTTCCATGTTCATACAGATAGCGGTGTAGATATTTCCATGTTCATACAGATGGCTGTGTAGGTATATCCATGTACATACAGATGGCGGTAAAGATATTTCCATGTTCATACAGATAGCGGTGTAGATATTTCCATGTTCATACAGATAGCGGTGCTGATATTTCAAGGTGTAAAGAGATAGCTGTGTAGATATTTCCATTTTCATGCAGATAGCTGTGTATATATTTCCATCTTCAAACAGATAGCGGTGTAGATATTTCCATGTTCATAGAGATAGTGGTGTAGATATTTCCATGTTTATACAGATAGCGGTGAAGATGTATGCATGTTTACACAGATAGCAGTGTAGAGATTTCCATGTTCATCCAGAGGGCTGTGTAGATATATCCATGTACATACAGATAGCGGTGTAGATATTTCCATGTTCATACAGATAGCGATGTACATATTTCCATGTTCATACAGATAGCGGTGCTGATATTTCCATGTTTATACAGGTAGCGGTGTAGATATTTCCATGATTATACAGATAGCGTTGTAGATATTTCCATGTTTATACAGATAGCGGTGTTGATATTTCCATGTTTATACAGATAGCGGTGTAGATATCTCCACCTTAATACTGATGGCGGTGTAGATATTTATATGTTCATACAGATGGCGTTGTAGATATTTCCATGTTCATCCAGATGGCTCTGTAGATATATCCATGATCGTACAGATGGCGGTGAAGATATTTCCATGTTCATACAGATAGCGGTGTATATATATCCATGTTCATACAGATAGCGGTGTAGATATTTCCATGTTCATACAGATAGCGGTGTAGCTATTTCCATGTTCATACAGATAGCGGTGTAGATATTTCCATGTTCATACAGATAGCGGTGCTGATATTTCCATGTTTATACAGGTAGCTGTGTAGATATTTCCATGTTTATACAGATAGCGGTGTAGATGTTTCCATGTTTATACAGATAGCGGTGTAGATATTTCCATGTTTATACAGATAGCGGTGTAGATATCTCCATCTTAATACAGATGGCGGTGTAGATATTTATATGTTCATACAGATGGAGGTGCAGATATTTCCATGTTCATAAAGATGGCGGTGTAGATATTTCCATGTTCATACAGATAGCGGTGTAGTTATTTCCATGTGTAAAGAGATTCCTGTGTAGTTATTTCCATGTATATGCAGATAGCAGTGTAGATATTTCCATTTTCATGCAGATAGCTGTGTAGATATTTCCATGTTCAAACAGATAGCGGTGTAGATATTTCCATGTTCATACAGATAGCGGTGCAGATATTTCCATGTTCATACAGGTAGCGGTGCAGATATTTCCATGTTCAAACAGATAGCTGTGTAGATATTTCCATGTATATGCAGATAGCTGTGTAGATATTTCTATTTTCATGCAGATAGCGGTTTAGATATTTCCATGTTCGTACAGATAGCGGTGTAGATATTTCCATGTTCATACAGATGGCCTTGTAGACATTTCCATGTTTATACAGATAGCGGTGAAGATGTATGCATGTTTACACAGATAGCGGTGTAGATATTCCCATGTTCATACAGATAGCGGTGTAGATATTTCAATGTTCATACAGATAGCGGTTTAGATATTTCCTTCTTAATACAGATGGCGGTGTAGATATTTATATGTTCATACAGATGGCGGTGCAGATATTTCCATGTTCATACAGATTGCGGTGTAGATAATTCCATGTTTATAGAGATAGCGGTGTAGTTATTTCCATGTGTTAAGAGATAGCTGTGTAGATATTTCCATGTATTCGCAGATAGCTGTGTAGATATTTCCATTTTCATGCAGACAGCGGTGTATATATTTCCATGTTCAAACAGATAGCGGTGTAGATATTTCCATGTTCATACAGATAACGGTGTAGATATTTCCATGTTCATACAGATAGCGGTGTAGCTATTTCCATGTTCATACAGATGGCGGTGTAGATATTTCCATGTTCATACAGATGGCGGTGCTGATATTTCCATGTTTATACAGGTAGTGGTGTAGATATTTCCATGTTTATACAGATAGCGGTGTAGATATTTCCATGTTTATACAGATAGCGGTGTAGATAATTCCATGTTTATACAGATAGCGGTGTAGATATCTCCATCTTAATACTGATGGCGGTGTAGATATTTATATGTTCATACAGATGGCGGTGCAGATATTTCCATGTTCTTACAGATAGCGGTGTAGTTATTTCCATGTGTAAAGAGATAGCTGTGTAGATATTTAAATGTATATGCAGATAGCAGTGTAGATATTTCCATTTTCATGCAGATAGCGGTGTAGATATTTCCATGTTCAAACAGATAGCGGTGTAGATATTTCCATGTTCATACAGATAGCGGTGTAGTTATTTCCATGTTCATACAGATAGCAGTGTAGATATTTCCATGTTTATATAGATAGCGGTGAAGATGTATGCATGTTTACACAGATAGCGTTGTAGATATTTCCATCTTCATACAGATAGCGGTGTAGATATTTCCATGTTCATCCAGATGGCTGTGTAGATATATCCATGTTCATACAGATGGTGGTGAAGATATTTCCGTGTTCATACAGATAGCGGTGTAGTTATTTCCGCGTGTAAAGAGATAGCTGTGTAGATATTTCCATGTATATGCAGATAGCTGTGTAGATATTTCCATTTTCATGCAGATAGCGCTTTAGATATTTCCATGTTCAAACAGATAGCGGTGTAGATATTTCCATGTTCATACAGATAGCGGCGTAGATATTTCCATGGTTATACAGATAGCGGTGAAGGTGTATGCATGTTTACACACAAAGCGGTGTAGATATTTCCATGTTCATACAGATCGCGGTGTAGATATTTCCATGTTCATCCAGATGGCTGTGTAGCCATATCCATTTTCATACAGATGGCGGTGAAGATATTTCCATGTTCATACAGATAGCGGTGTAGATATTTCCATGTTCATACAGATAGCGGTGTAGATATTTCCATGTTCATACAGATGGCTGTGTAGGTATATCCATGTTCATACAGATGGCGGTAAAGATATTTCCATGTTCATACAGATAGCGGTGTAGATATTTCCATGTTCATACAGATCGCGGTGTAGATATTTCCATGTTCATCCAGATGGCTGTGTAGCCATATCCATTTTCATACAGATGGCGGTGAAGATATTTCCATGTTCATACAGATAGCGGTGTAGATATTTCCATGTTCATACAGATAGCGGTGTAGATATTTCCATGTTCATACAGATGGCTGTGTAGGTATATCCATGTACATACAGATGGCGGTAAAGATATTTCCATGTTCATACAGATAGCGGTGTAGATATTTCCATGTTCATACAGATAGCGGTGCTGATATTTCAAGGTGTAAAGAGATAGCTGTGTAGATATTTCCATTTTCATGCAGATAGCTGTGTATATATTTCCATCTTCAAACAGATAGCGGTGTAGATATTTCCATGTTCATAGAGATAGTGGTGTAGATATTTCCATGTTTATACAGATAGCGGTGAAGATGTATGCATGTTTACACAGATAGCAGTGTAGAGATTTCCATGTTCATCCAGAGGGCTGTGTAGATATATCCATGTACATACAGATAGCGGTGTAGATATTTCCATGTTCATACAGATAGCGATGTACATATTTCCATGTTCATACAGATAGCGGTGCTGATATTTCCATGTTTATACAGGTAGCGGTGTAGATATTTCCATGATTATACAGATAGCGTTGTAGATATTTCCATGTTTATACAGATAGCGGTGTTGATATTTCCATGTTTATACAGATAGCGGTGTAGATATCTCCACCTTAATACTGATGGCGGTGTAGATATTTATATGTTCATACAGATGGCGTTGTAGATATTTCCATGTTCATCCAGATGGCTCTGTAGATATATCCATGATCGTACAGATGGCGGTGAAGATATTTCCATGTTCATACAGATAGCGGTGTATATATATCCATGTTCATACAGATAGCGGTGTAGATATTTCCATGTTCATACAGATAGCGGTGTAGCTATTTCCATGTTCATACAGATAGCGGTGTAGATATTTCCATGTTCATACAGATAGCGGTGCTGATATTTCCATGTTTATACAGGTAGCTGTGTAGATATTTCCATGTTTATACAGATAGCGGTGTAGATGTTTCCATGTTTATACAGATAGCGGTGTAGATATTTCCATGTTTATACAGATAGCGGTGTAGATATCTCCATCTTAATACAGATGGCGGTGTAGATATTTATATGTTCATACAGATGGAGGTGCAGATATTTCCATGTTCATAAAGATGGCGGTGTAGATATTTCCATGTTCATACAGATAGCGGTGTAGTTATTTCCATGTGTAAAGAGATTCCTGTGTAGTTATTTCCATGTATATGCAGATAGCAGTGTAGATATTTCCATTTTCATGCAGATAGCTGTGTAGATATTTCCATGTTCAAACAGATAGCGGTGTAGATATTTCCATGTTCATACAGATAGCGGTGCAGATATTTCCATGTTCATACAGGTAGCGGTGCAGATATTTCCATGTTCAAACAGATAGCTGTGTAGATATTTCCATGTATATGCAGATAGCTGTGTAGATATTTCTATTTTCATGCAGATAGCGGTTTAGATATTTCCATGTTCGTACAGATAGCGGTGTAGATATTTCCATGTTCATACAGATGGCCTTGTAGACATTTCCATGTTTATACAGATAGCGGTGAAGATGTATGCATGTTTACACAGATAGCGGTGTAGATATTCCCATGTTCATACAGATAGCGGTGTAGATATTTCAATGTTCATACAGATAGCGGTTTAGATATTTCCTTCTTAATACAGATGGCGGTGTAGATATTTATATGTTCATACAGATGGCGGTGCAGATATTTCCATGTTCATACAGATTGCGGTGTAGATAATTCCATGTTTATAGAGATAGCGGTGTAGTTATTTCCATGTGTTAAGAGATAGCTGTGTAGATATTTCCATGTATTTGCAGATAGCTGTGTAGATATTTCCATTTTCATGCAGACAGCGGTGTATATATTTCCATGTTCAAACAGATAGCGGTGTAGATATTTCCATGTTCATACAGATAACGGTGTAGATATTTCCATGTTCATACAGATAGCGGTGTAGCTATTTCCATGTTCATACAGATGGCGGTGTAGATATTTCCATGTTCATACAGATGGCGGTGCTGATATTTCCATGTTTATACAGGTAGTGGTGTAGATATTTCCATGTTTATACAGATAGCGGTGTAGATATTTCCATGTTTATACAGATAGCGGTGTAGATAATTCCATGTTTATACAGATAGCGGTGTAGATATCTCCATCTTAATACTGATGGCGGTGTAGATATTTATATGTTCATACAGATGGCGGTGCAGATATTTCCATGTTCATTCAGATAGAGGTGTAGTTATTTCCATGTGTAAAGAGATAGCTGTGTAGATATTTAAATGTATATGCAGATAGCAGTGTAGATATTTCCATTTTCATGCAGATAGCGGTGTAGATATTTCCATGTTCAAACAGATAGCGGTGTAGATATTTCCATGTTCATACAGATAGCGGTGTAGTTATTTCCATGTTCATACAGATAGCAGTGTAGATATTTCCATGTTTATATAGATAGCGGTGAAGATGTATGCATGTTTACACAGATAGCGTTGTAGATATTTCCATCTTCATACAGATAGCGGTGTAGATATTTCCATGTTCATCCAGATGGCTGTGTAGATATATCCATGTTCATACAGATGGTGGTGAAGATATTTCCGTGTTCATACAGATAGCGGTGTAGTTATTTCCGCGTGTAAAGAGATAGCTGTGTAGATATTTCCATGTATATGCAGATAGCTGTGTAGATATTTCCATTTTCATGCAGATAGCGCTTTAGATATTTCCATGTTCAAACAGATAGCGGTGTAGATATTTCCATGTTCATACAGATAGCGGCGTAGATATTTCCATGGTTATACAGATAGCGGTGAAGGTGTATGCATGTTTACACACAAAGCGGTGTAGATATTTCCATGTTCATACAGATCGCGGTGTAGATATTTCCATGTTCATCCAGATGGCTGTGTAGCCATATCCATTTTCATACAGATGGCGGTGAAGATATTTCCATGTTCATACAGATAGCGGTGTAGATATTTCCATGTTCATACAGATAGCGGTGTAGATATTTCCATGTTCATACAGATGGCTGTGTAGGTATATCCATGTTCATACAGATGGCGGTAAAGATATTTCCATGTTCATACAGATAGCGGTGTAGATATTTCCATGTTCATACAGATAGCGGTGCTGATATTTCAAGGTGTAAAGAGATAGCTGTGTAGATATTTCCATTTTCATGCAGATAGCTGTGTATATATTTCCATCTTCAAACAGATAGCGGTGTAGATATTTCCATGTTCATAGAGATAGTGGTGTAGATATTTCCATGTTTATACAGATAGCGGTGAAGATGTATGCATGTTTACACAGATAGCAGTGTAGAGATTTCCATGTTCATCCAGAGGGCTGTGTAGATATATCCATGTTCATACAGATAGCGGTGCAGATATTTCCATGTTCATACAGATAGCGATGTACATATTTCCATGTTCATACAGATAGCGGTGCTGATATTTCCATGTTTATACAGGTAGCGGTGTAGATATTTCCATGATTATACAGATAGCGGTGTAGATATTTCCATGTTTATACAGATAGCGGTGTTGATATTTCCATGTTTATACAGATAGCGGTGTAGATATCTCCATCTTAATACAGATGGCGGTGTAGATATTTATATGTTCATACAGATGGCGTTGTAGATATTTCCATGTTCATCCAGATGGCTCTGTAGATATATCCATGTTCGTACAGATGGCGGTGAAGGTATTTCCATGTTCATACAGATAGCGGTGTATATATATCCATGTTCATACAGATAGCGGTGTAGATATTTCCATGTTCATACAGATAGCGGTGTAGCTATTTCCATGTTCATACAGATAGCGGTGTAGAGATTTCCATGTTCATACAGATAGCGGTGCTGATATTTCCATGTTTATACAGGTAGCTGTGTAGATATTTCCATGTTTATACAGATAGCGGTGTAGATGTTTCCATGTTTATACAGATAGCGGTGTAGATATTTCCATGTTTATACAGATAGCGGTGTAGATATCTCCATCTTAATACAGATGGCCGTGTAGATATTTATATGTTCATACAGATGGCGGTGCAGATATTTCCATGTTCATAAAGATGGCGGTGTAGATATTTCCATGTTCATACAGATAGCGGTGTAGTTATTTCCATGTGTAAAGAGATAGCTGTGTAGTTATTTCCATGTATATGCAGATAGCAGTGTAGATATTTCCATTTTCATGCAGATAGCTGTGTAGATATTTCCATGTTCAAACAGATAGCGGTGTAGATATTTCCATGTTCATACAGATAGCGGTGCAGATATTTCCATGTTCATACAGGTAGCGGTGTAGATATTTCCATGTTCAAACAGATAGCTGTGTAGATATTTCCATGTATATGCAGATAGCTGTGTAGATATTTCTATTTTCATGCAGATAGCGGTTTAGATATTTCCATGTTCGTACAGATAGCGGTGTAGATATTTCCATGTTCATACAGATGGCCTTGTAGACATTTCCATGTTTATACAGATAGCGGTGAAGATGTATGCATGTTTACACAGATAGCGGTGTAGATATTCCCATGTTCATACAGATAGCGGTTTAGATATTTCAATGTTCATACAGATAGCGGTTTAGATATTTCCTTCTTAATACAGATGGCGGTATAGATATTTATATGTTCATACCGATGGCGGTGCAGATATTTCCATGTTCATACAGATTGCGGTGTAGATAATTCCATGTTTATAGAGATAGCGGTGTAGTTATTTCCATGTGTTAAGAGATAGCTGTGTAGATATTTCCATGTATTTGCAGATAGCTGTGTAGATATTTCCATTTTCATGCAGACAGCGGTGTATATATTTCCATGTTCAAACAGATAGCGGTGTAGATATTTCCATGTTCATACAGATAACGGTGTAGATATTTCCATGTTCATACAGATAGCGGTGTAGGTATTTCCATGTTCATACAGATGGCGGTGTAGATATTTCCATGTTCATACAGATGGCGGTGCTGATATTTCCATGTTTATACAGGTAGTGGTGTAGATATTTCCATGTTTATACAGATAGCGGTGTAGATATTTCCATGTTTATACAGATAGCGGTGTAGATAATTCCATGTTTATACAGATAGCGGTGTAGATATCTCCATCTTAATACAGATGGCGGTGTAGATATTTATATGTTCATACAGATGGCGGTGCAGATATTTCCATGTTCATTCAGATAGCGGTGTAGTTATTTCCATGTGTAAAGAGATAGCTGTGTAGATATTTAAATGTATATGCAGATAGCAGTGTAGATATTTCCATTTTCATGCAGATAGCGGTGTAGATATTTCCATGTTCAAACAGATAGCGGTGTAGATATTTCCATGTTCATACAGATAGCGGTGTAGATATTTCCATGTTCATACAGATAGCGGTGTAGATATTTCCATGTTTATACAGATAGCGGTGAAGATCTATGCATGTTTACAGAGATAGCGGTGTAGATATTTCCATGTTCATCCAGATGGCTGTCTAGATATATCCATGTTCATACACATAGCGGTGTAGCTATTTCCATGTTCATACAGATAGCGGTGTAGATATTTCCATGTTCATACAGATAGCGGTGTAGATATTTCCATGTTCATACAGATAGCGGTGCTGATATTTCCTTGTTTATACAGGAAGCGGTGTAGATATTTCCATGTTTATACAGATAGCGGTTTAGATATTTCCTTCTTAATACAGATGGCGGCGTAGATATTTATATGTTCATACAGATGGCGGTGTAGATATTTCCATGTTTATACAGATAGCAGTGTAGATATCTCCATCTTTATACAGATGGCGGTGTAGATATTTATATGTTCATACAGATGGCGGTGTAGATATTTCCATGTTCATACAGATGGCGGTGTAGATATTTCCATGTTTATAGAGATAGCGGAGTAGCTATTTCCATGTTTATACAGATAGCAGTGGAGATATCTCTATCTAAATACAGATGGCGGAGTAGATATTTATATTTTCATACATATGGCGGTGTAGATATTTATATGTTCGTACAGATGGCGGTGTAGATATTTCCATGTTTATACAGATAGCAGTGTAGGTATCTCCATCTTAATACAGATGGCAGTGTAGATACTTATATGTTCATACAGATGGCGGTGCAGATATTTCCATGTTCATACAGATGGCGGTGTAGATATTTCCATGTTCATACAGATAGCGGTTTAGTTATTTCCATGTGTAAAGAGATAGCTGTGTAGATATTTAAATGTATATGCAGATAGCAGTGTAGATATTTCCATTTTCATGCAGATAGCGGTGTAGATATTTCCATGTTCAAACAGATAGCGGTGTAGATATTTCCATGTTCATACAGATACCGGTGTAGATATTTCCATGTTCATAGAGATAGCGGTGTAGATATTTCCATGTTCATACAGATAACGGTGTAGATATTTCCATGTTCATACAGATAGCGGTGTAGATATTTCCATGTTCATACAGATGGCGGTGTAGATATTTCCATGTTCATACAGATGGCGGTGCTTATATTTCCATGTTTATACTGGTAGTGGTGTAGATATTTCCATGTTTATACAGATAGCGGTGTAGATATTTCCATGTTTATACAGATAGCGGTGTAGATAATTCCATTTTTATACAGATAGCGGTGTAGATATCTCCATCTTAATACAGATGGCGGTGTAGATATTTATATGTTCATACAGATGGCGGTGCAGATATTTCCATGTTCATACAGATAGCGGTGTAGTTATTTCCATGTGTAAAGAGATAGCTGTGTAGATATTTAAATGTATATGCAGATAGCAGTGTAGATATTTCCATTTTCATGCAGATAGCGGTGTAGATATTTCCATGTTCAAACAGATAGCGGTGTAGATATTTCCATGTTCATACAGATAGCGGTGTAGATATTTCCATCTTCATACAGATAGCGGTGTAGATATTTCCATGTTCATCCAGATGGCTGTGTAGATATATCCATGTTCATACAGATAGCGGTGTAGCTATTTCCATATTCATACAGATAGCGGTGTAGATATTTCCATGTTCATACAGATAGCGGTGTAGATATTTCCATGTTCATACAGATAGTGGTGCTGATATTTCCTTGTTTATACAGGCAGCGGTGTAGATATTTCCATGTTTATACAGATAGCGGTTTAGATATTTCCTTCTTAATACAGATGGCGGCGTAGATATTTATATGTTCATACAGATCGCGGTGTAGATATTTCCATGTTTATACAGATAGCAGTGTAGATATCTCCATCTTATTACAGATGGCGGTGTAGATATTTATATGTTCATACAGATGGCGGTGCAGATATTTCCATGTTCATACAGATGGCGGTGTAGATATTTCCATGTTTATAGAGATAGCGGAGTAGATATTTCCATGTTTATACAGATAGCAGTGGAGATATCTCTAAGTACAGATGGCGGTGTAGATATTTATATTTTCATACAGATGGCGGTGTAGATATTTATATGTTCGTACAGATGGCGGTGTAGATATTTCCATGTTTATACAGATAGCAGTGTAGGTATCTCCATCTTAATACAGATGGCGGTGTAGATATTTATATGTTCATACAGATGGCGGTGCAGATATTTCCATGTTCATACAGATGGCGGTTTAGACATTTCCATGTTCATACAGATAGCGGTTTAGTTATTTCCATGTGTAAAGAGATAGCTGTGTAGATATTTAAATGTATATGCAGATAGCAGTGTAGATATTTCCATTTTCATGCAGATTGCGGTGTAGATATTTCCATGTTCAAACAGATAGCGATGTAGATATTTCCATGTTCATACAGATACCGGTGTAGATATTTCCATGTTCATAGAGATAGCGGTGTAGATATTTCCATGTTCATACAGATAGCGGTGCTGATATTTCCATGTTTATACAGGTAGCTGTGTAGATATTTCCATGTTTATACAGATAGCGGTGTAGATGTTTCCATGTTTATACAGATAGCGGTGTAGATATTTCCATGTTTATACAGATAGCGGTGTAGATATCTCCATCTTAATACAGATGGCCGTGTAGATATTTATATGTTCATACAGATGGCGGTGCAGATATTTCCATGTTCATAAAGATGGCGGTGTAGATATTTCCATGTTCATACAGATAGCGGTGTAGTTATTTCCATGTGTAAAGAGATAGCTGTGTAGTTATTTCCATGTATATGCAGATAGCAGTGTAGATATTTCCATTTTCATGCAGATAGCTGTGTAGATATTTCCATGTTCAAACAGATAGCGGTGTAGATATTTCCATGTTCATACAGATAGCGGTGCAGATATTTCCATGTTCATACAGGTAGCGGTGTAGATATTTCCATGTTCAAACAGATAGCTGTGTAGATATTTCCATGTATATGCAGATAGCTGTGTAGAAATTTCTATTTTCATGCAGATAGCAGTTTAGATATTTCCATGTTCGTACAGATAGCGGTGTAGATATTTCCATGTTCATACAGATGGCCTTGTAGACATTTCCATGTTTATACAGATAGCGGTGAAGATGTATGCATGTTTACACAGATAGCGGTGTAGATATTCCCATGTTCATACAGATAGCGGTTTAGATATTTCAATGTTCATACAGATAGCGGTTTAGATATTTCCTTCTTAATACAGATGGCGGTATAGATATTTATATGTTCATACCGATGGCGGTGCAGATATTTCCATGTTCATACAGATTGCGGTGTAGATAATTCCATGTTTATAGAGATAGCGGTGTAGTTATTTCCATGTGTTAAGAGATAGCTGTGTAGATGTTTCCATGTATTTGCAGATAGCTGTGTAGATATTTCCATTTTCATGCAGACAGCAGTGTATATATTTCCATGTTCAAACAGATAGCGGTGTAGATATTCCCATGTTCATACAGATAGCGGTTTAGATATTTCCTTCTTAATACAGATGGCGGTGTAGATATTTATATGTTCGTACAGATGGCGGTGTAGATATTTCCATGTTTATACAGATAGCAGTGTAGGTATCTCCATCTTAATACAGATGGCAGTGTAGATACTTATATGCTCATACAGATGGCGGTGCAGATATTTCCATGTTCATACAGATGGCGGTGTAGATATTTCCATGTTCATACAGATAGCGGTGTAGTTATTTCCATGCGTAAAGAGATAGCTGTGTAGATATTCCCATGTATATGCAGATAGCTGTGTAGATATTTCCATTTTCATGCAGATAGCGTTGTAGATATTTCCATGTTCAGACAGCGGTGTAGATATTTCCATGTTCATACAGATAGCGGTGCTGATATTTCCATGTTTATACAGGTAGCGGTGTAGATATTTCCATGTTTATACAGATTGCGGTGTAGATATATCCATGTTTGTACAGATAGCGGTGTAGATATTTCCAAGTTTAAACAGATAGCGGTGTAGTTATCTCCATCCTAATATAGATGGCGGTGTAGATATTTATATGTTCATACAGATGGCGGTGCAGATATTTCCATGTTCATACAGATGGCGGTGTAGATATTTGTATGTTTATAGAGATAGCGCTGTAGTTATTTCCATGTGTAAAGAGATAGCTTTGTAGATATTTCCATGTATATGCAGATCGCTGTGTAGATATTTCCATGTATATGCAGATAGCTGTGTATATATTTCCATTTTCATGCAGATAGCGGTTTAGATATTTCCATGTTTAAACAGATAGCGGTGTAGATATTTCCGTGTTCATACAGATAGCGGTGTGGATATTTCCATGTTCAAACAGATAGCGGTGTAGATATTTCCATGTTCATACAGATAGCGGTGTAGGCATTTCCATGTTCATACAGATAGCGGTGTAGATACTTCCATGTTCATACAGATAGAGGGGCTGATATTTCCATGTTCATACAGATAGTGGTGCTGATATTTCCATGTTTATACAGATAGCGGTGTAGATATTTCCATGTTTATACAGATAGCGGTGTAAATATTTCCATGTTTATACAGATAGCGTTGTAGATATCTCCTTCTTAATGCAGATGGCGGTGTAGATATTTATATGTTCATACAGATGGCGGTGCCGATATTTCCATGTTCCTACAGACGGCAGTGTAGATATTTCCATGTTTATAGAGATAGCGGTGTAGTTATTTCCATGTGTAAAGAGATAGCTGCGTAGATATTTCCATGTATATGCAGATAGCTGTGTAGATATTTCCATTTTCATGGAGATAGCGTTGTAGATATTTCCATGTTCAGATAGCGGTGTAGATATTTCCATGTTCATACAGATAGCGGTGCTGATATTTCCATGTTTATACAGGTAGCGGTGTAGATATTTCCATGTTTATACAGATTGCGGTGTAGATATTTCCATGTTTGTACAGATAGCGGTGTAGATATTTCCAAGTTTATACAGATAGCGGTGTAGTTATCTCCATCCTAATATAGAAGGCGGTGTAGATATTTATATGTTCATAAAGATGGCGGTGCAGATATTTCCATGTTCATACAGATGGCGGTGTAGATATTTGTATGTTTATAGAGATAGCGCTGTAGTTATTTCCATGTGTAAAGAGATAGCTTTGTAGATATTTCCATGTATATGCAGATCGCTGTGTAGATATTTAAACTTTCATGCAGATAGCGTTGTAGATATTTCCATGTTCAAACAGATAGCGGTGTAGATATTTCCATGTTCATACAGATAGCAGTGTAGATATTTCCATGTTTATATAGATAGCGGTGAAGTTGTATGCATGTTTACACAGATAGCGTTGTAGATATTTCCATCTTCATACAGATAGCGGTGTAGATATTTCCATGTTCATCCACATGGCTGTGTAGATATATCCATGTTCATACAGATGGCGGTGAAGATATTTCCATGTTCATACAGATAGCGGTGTAGTTATTTCCACATGTAAAGAGATAGCTGTGTAGATATTTCCATGTATATGCAGATAGCTGTGTAGATATTTCCATTTTCATGCAGATAGCAGTTTAGATATTTCCATGTTCAAACAGATAGCGGTGTAGATATTTCCATGTTCATACAGATAGCGGTGTAGATATTTCCATGGTTATACAGATAGCGGTGAGGGTGTATGCATGTTTACACAGATAGCGGTGTAGATATTTCCATGTTCATACAGATAGCGGTGCTGATATTTCCATGTTTGTACAGGTAGCGGTGTAGTTATTTCCATGTTTATACAGATTGCGGTGTAGATATTTCCATGTTTATACAGATAGCGGTGTAGATATTTCCAAGTTTATACAGATAGTGGTGTAGATATCTCCATCTTAATATAGATGGCTGTGTAGATATTTAAATGTTCATACAGATGGCGGTGCAGATATTTCCATGTTCATACAGATGGCGGTGTAGATATTTCCATGTTCATACAGATAGCGGTTTAGTTATTTCCATGTGTAAAGAGATAGCTGTGTAGATATTTAAATGTATATGCAGATAGCAGTGTAGATATTTCCATTTTCATGCAGATAGCGGTGTAGATATTTCCATCTTCAAACAGATAGCGGTGTAGATATTTCCATGTTCATACAGATACCGGTGTAGATATTTCCATGTTCATAGAGATAGCGGTGTAGATATTTCCATGTTCATACAGATAGCGGTGCTGATATTTCCATGTTTGTACAGGTAGCGGTGTAGATATTTCCATGTTCAAACAGATAGCGGTGTAGATATTTCCATGTTCATACAGATAGCGGTGTAGATATTTCCATGTTCATACAGATAGCGGTGTAGATACTTCCATGTTCATACAGATAGAGGGGCTGATATTTCCATGTTCATACAGATAGCGGTGCTGATATTTCCATGTTTATACAGATAGCGGTGTAGATATTTCCATGTTTATACAGATAGCGGTGTAGATATTTCCATGTTTATACAGATAGCGGTGTAGGTATCTCCATCTTAATACAGATGGCGGTGTAGATATTTATGTGTTCATACAGATGGCGGTGCAGATATTTCCATGTTCATACAGATAGCGGTGTAGTTATTTCCATGTGTAAAGAGATAGCTTTGTAGATATTTCCATGTATATGCAGATAGCTGTGTAGATATTTCTATTTTCATGCAGTTAGCGGTTTAGATATTTCCTTGTTCGTACAGTTAGCGGTGTAGATATTTCCATGTTCATACAGATAGCCTTGTAGACATTTCCATGTTTATACAGATAGCGGTGAAGATGTATGCATGTTTACACAGATAGCGGTGTAGATATTTCCATGTTCATACAGATAGCGGTGTAGATATTTCAATGTTCATACAGATAGCGGTTTAGATATTTCCTTCTTAATACAGATGGCGGTGTAGATAATTCCATGTTTATACAGATAGCAGTGTAGATATCTCCATCTTAATACAGATGGCGGTGTAGATATTTATATGTTCATACAGATGGCGGTGCAGATATTTCCATGTTCATACAGATAGCGGTGTAGTTATTTCCATGTGTAAAGAGATAGCTGTGTAGATATTTAAATGTATATGCAGATTGCAGTGTAGATATTTCCATTTTCATGTAGATAGCGGTGTAGATATTTCCATGTTCAAACAGATAGCGGTGTAGATATTTCCATGTTCATACAGATATCGGTGTAGATATTTCCATGTTCATACAGATAGCGGTGTAGATATTTCCATGTTTATAGAGATAGCGGTGTAGGTATCTCCACCTTAATACAGATGGCGGTGTAGATATTTATGTGTTCATACAGATGGCGGTGCAGATATTTCCATGTTCATACAGATAGCGGTGTAGTTATTTCCATGTGTAAAGAGATAGCTGTGTAGATATTTCCATGTATATGCAGATAGCTGTGTAGATATTTCTATTTTCATGCAGATAGCGGTTTAGATATTTCCATGTTCGTACAGATAGCGGTGTAGATATTTCCATGTTCATACAGATAGCCTTGTAGACATTTCCATGTTTATACAGATAGCGGTGAAGATGTATGCATGTTTACACAGATAGCGGTGTAGATATTTCCATGTTGATACAGATAGCGGTGTAGATATTTCAATGTTCATACAGATAGCGGTTTAGATATTTCCTTCTTAATACAGATGGCGGTGTAGATATTTATATGTTCATACAGATGGCGGTGCAGATATTTCCATGTTCATACAGATGGCGGTGTAGATATTTGCATGTTTATAGAGATAGCGGTGTAGTTATTTCCATGTGTTAAGAGATAGCTGTGTAGATATTTCCATGTATTTGCAGATAGCTGTGTAGATATTTCGATTTTCATGCAGACAGCGGTGTAGATATTTCCATGTTCAAACAGATAGCGGTGTAGATATTTCCATGTTCATACAGATAACGGTGTAGATATTTCCATGTTCATACAGATAGCAGTGTAGATATTTCCATGTTCATACAGATGGCGGTGTAGATATTTCCATGTTCATACAGATAGCGGTGCTGATATTTCCATGTTTATACAGGTAGTGGTGTAGATATTTCCATGTTTATACAGATAGCGGTGTAGATATTTCCATGTTTATACAGATAGCGGTTTAGATATTTCCTTCTTAATACAGATGGCGGCGTAGATATTTATATGTTCATACAGATCGCGGTGTAGATATTTCCATGTTTATACAGATAGCAGTGTAGATATCTCCATCTTATTACAGATGGCGGTGTAGATATTTATATGTTCATACAGATGGCGGTGCAGATATTTCCATGTTCATACAGATGGCGGTGTAGATATTTCCATGTTTATAGAGATAGCGGAGTAGATATTTCCATGTTTATACAGATAGCAGTGGAGATATCTCTAAGTACAGATGGCGGTGTAGATATTTATATTTTCATACAGATGGCGGTGTAGATATTTATATGTTCGTACAGATGGCGGTGTAGATATTTCCATGTTTATACAGATAGCAGTGTAGGTATCTCCATCTTAATACAGATGGCGGTGTAGATATTTATATGTTCATACAGATGGCGGTGCAGATATTTCCATGTTCATACAGATGGCGGTTTAGACATTTCCATGTTCATACAGATAGCGGTTTAGTTATTTCCATGTGTAAAGAGATAGCTGTGTAGATATTTAAATGTATATGCAGATAGCAGTGTAGATATTTCCATTTTCATGCAGATTGCGGTGTAGATATTTCCATGTTCAAACAGATAGCGATGTAGATATTTCCATGTTCATACAGATACCGGTGTAGATATTTCCATGTTCATAGAGATAGCGGTGTAGATATTTCCATGTTCATACAGATAGCGGTGCTGATATTTCCATGTTTGTACAGGTAGCGGTGTAGATATTTCCATGTTTATACAGATTGCGGTGTAGATATTTCCATGTTTATACAGATAGCGGTGTAGATATTTCCAAGTTTATACAGATAGAGGTGTAGATATCTCCATCTTAATATAGATGGCGGTGTAGATATTTAAATGTTCATACAGATGGCGGTGCAGATATTTCCATGTTCATACAGATGGCGGTGTAGCTATTTCCATGTTTATAGAGATAGCGCTGTACTTATTTCCATGTGTAAAGAGATAGCTTTGTAGATATTTCCATGTATATGCAGATAGCTGTGTAGATATTTCCATTTTCATGCAGATAGCCGTGTAGATATTTCCATGTTCAAACAGATAGCGGTGTAGTTATTTCCATGTTCATACAGATAGCAGTGTAGATATTTCCATGTTTTTACAGATAGCGGTGAAGATGTATGCATGTTTACACAGATAGCGGTGTAGATATTTCCATGTTCATACAGATAGCGGTGTAGATATTTCCATGTTCTTCCAGATGGCTGTGTAGATATATCCATGTTCATACAGATGGCGGTGAAGATATTTCCATGTTCATATAGATAGCGGTGTAGTTATTTCCATGTGTAAAGAGATAGCTGTGTAGATATTTCCATGTATATGCAGATAGCTGTGTATATATTTCCATGTTCATGCAGATAGCGGTTTAGATATTTCCATGTTTAAACAGATAGCGGTGTAGATATTTCCGTGTTCATACAGATAGCGGTGTAGATATTTCCATGTTCAAACAGATAGCGGTGTAGATATTTCCATGTTCATACAGATAGCGGTGTAGATATTTCCATGTTCACACAGATAGCGGTGTAGATACTTCCATGTTCATACAGATAGAGGGGCTGATATTTCCATGTTCATACAGATAGCGGTGCTGATGTTTCCATGTTTATACAGATAGCGGTGTAGATATTTCCATGTTTATACAGATAGCGGTGTAAATATTTCCATGTTTATACAGATAGCGTTGTAGATATCTCCTTCTTAATGCAGATGGCGGTGTAGATATTTATATGTTCATACAGATGGCGGTGCCGATATTTCCATGTTCCTACAGATGGCGGTGTAGATATTTCCATGTTTATAGAGATAGCGGTGTAGTTATTTCCATGTGTAAAGAGATAGCTGCGTAGATATTTCCATGTATATGCAGATAGCTGTGTAGATATTTCCATTTTCATGCAGATAGCGTTGTAGATATTTCCATGTTCAGATAGCGGTGTAGATATTTCCATGTTCATACAGATAGCGGTGCTGATATTTCCATGTTTATACAGGTAGCGGTGTAGATATTTCCATGTTTATACAGATTGCGGTGTAGATATTTCCATGTTTGTACAGATAGCGGTGTAGATATTTCCAAGTTTATACAGATAGCGGTGTAGTTATCTCCATCCTAATATAGATGGCGGTGTAGATATTTATATGTTCATACAGATGGCGGTGCAGATATTTCCATGTTCATACAGATGGCGGTGTAGATATTTGTATGTTTATAGAGATAGCGCTGTAGTTATTTCCATGTGTAAAGAGATAGCTTTGTAGATATTTCCATGTATATGCAGATCGCTGTGTAGATATTTCCATGTATATGCAGATAGCTGTGTATATATTTCCATTTTCATGCAGATAGCGGTTTAGATATTTCCATGTTTAAACAGATAGCGGTGTAGATATTTCCGTGTTCATACAGATAGCGGTGTGGATATTTCCATGTTCAAACAGATAGCGGTGTAGATATTTCCATGTTCATACAGATAGCGGTGTAGGCATTTCCATGTTCATACAGATAGCGGTGTAGATACTTCCATGTTCATACAGATAGAGGGGCTGATATTTCCATGTTCATACAGATAGTGGTGCTGATATTTCCATGTTTATACAGATAGCGGTGTAGATATTTCCATGTTTATACAGATAGCGGTGTAAATATTTCCATGTTTATACAGATAGCGTTGTAGATATCTCCTTCTTAATGCAGATGGCGGTGTAGATATTTATATGTTCATACAGATGGCGGTGCCGATATTTCCATGTTCCTACAGATGGCAGTGTAGATATTTCCATGTTTATAGAGATAGCGGTGTAGTTATTTCCATGTGTAAATAGATAGCTGCGTAGATATTTCCATGTATATGCAGATAGCTGTGTAGATATTTCCATTTTCATGCAGATAGCGTTGTAGATATTTCCATGTTCAGATAGCGGTGTAGATATTTCCATGTTCATACAGATAGCGGTGCTGATATTTCCATGTTTATACAGGTAGCGGTGTAGATATTTCCATGTTTATACAGATTGAGGTGTAAATATTTCCATGTTTGTACAGATAGCGGTGTAGATATTTCCAAGTTTATACAGATTGCGGTGTAGTTATCTCCATCCTAATATAGAAGGCGGTGTAGATATTTATATGTTCATACAGATGGCGGTGCAGATATTTCCATGTTCATACAGATGGCGGTGTAGATATTTGTATGTTTATAGAGATAGCGCTGTAGTTATTTCCATGTGTAAAGAGATAGCTTTGTAGATATTTCCATGTATATGCAGATCGCTGTGTAGATATTTCCACTTTCATGCAGATAGCGGTGTAGATATTTCCATGTTCAAACAGATAGCGGTGTAGATATTTCCATGTTCATACAGATAGCAGTGTAGATATTTCCATGTTTATATAGATAGCGGTGAAGATGTATGCATGTTTACACAGATAGCGTTGTAGATATTTCCATCTTCATACAGATTGCGGTGTAGATATTTCCATGTTCATCCACATGGCTGTGTAGATATATCCATGTTCATACAGATGGCGGTGAAGATATTTCCATGTTCATACAGATAGCGGTGTAGTTATTTCCACATGTAAAGAGATAGCTGTGTAGATATTTCCATGTATATGCAGATAGCTGTGTAGATATTTCCATTTTCATGCAGATAGCAGTTTAGATATTTCCATGTTCAAACAGATAGCGGTGTAGATATTTCCATGTTCATACAGATAGCGGTGTAGATATTTCCATGGTTATACAGATAGCGGTGAAGGTGTATGCATGTTTACACAGATAGCGGTGTAGATATTTCCATGTTCATACAGATAGCGGTGCTGATATTTCCATGTTTGTACAGGTAGCGGTGTAGTTATTTCCATGTTTATACAGATTGCGGTGTAGATATTTCCATGTTTATACAGATAGCGGTGTAGATATTTCCAAGTTTATACAGATAGTGGTGTAGATATCTCCATCTTAATATAGATGGCGGTGTAGATATTTAAATGTTCATACAGATGGCGGTGCAGATATTTCCATGTTCATACAGATGGCGGTGTAGATATTTCCATGTTCATACAGATAGCGGTTTAGTTATTTCCATGTGTAAAGAGATAGCTGTGTAGATATTTAAATGTATATGCAGATAGCAGTGTAGATATTTCCATTTTCATGCAGATAGCGGTGTAGATATTTCCATCTTCAAACAGATAGCGGTGTAGATATTTCCATGTTCATACAGATACCGGTGTAGATATTTCCATGTTCATAGAGATAGCGGTGTAGATATTTCCATGTTCATACAGATAGCGGTGCTGATATTTCCATGTTTGTACAGGTAGCGGTGTAGATATTTCCATGTTCAAACAGATAGCGGTGTAGATATTTCCATGTTCATACAGATAGCGGTGTAGATATTTCCATGTTCATACAGATAGCGGTGTAGATACTTCCATCTTCATACAGATAGAGGGGCTGATATTTCCATGTTCATACAGATAGCGGTGCTGATATTTCCATGTTTATACAGATAGCGGTGTAGATATTTCCATGTTTATACAGATAGCGGTGTAGATATTTCCATGTTTATACAGATAGCGGTGTAGGTATCTCCATCTTAATACAGATGGCGGTGTAGATATTTATGTGTTCATACAGATGGCGGTGCAGATATTTCCATGTTCATACAGATAGCGGTGTAGTTATTTCCATGTGTAAAGAGATAGCTTTGTAGATATTTCCATGTATATGCAGATAACTGTGTAGATATTTCTATTTTCATGCAGTTAGCTGTTTAGATATTTCCTTGTTCGTACAGTTAGCGGTGTAGATATTTCCATGTTCATACAGATAGCCTTGTAGACATTTCCATGTTTATACAGATAGCGGTGAAGATGTATGCATGTTTACACAGATAGCGGTGTAGATATTTCCATGTTCATACAGATAGCGGTGTAGATATTTCAATGTTCATACAGATAGCGGTTTAGATATTTCCTTCTTAATACAGATGGCGGTGTAGATAATTCCATGTTTATACAGATAGCAGTGTAGATATCTCCATCTTAATACAGATGGCGGTGTAGATATTTATATGTTCATACAGATGGCGGTGCAGATATTTCCATGTTCATACAGATAGCGGTGTAGTTATTTCCATGTGTAAAGAGATAGCTGTGTAGATATTTAAATGTATATGCAGATTGCAGTGTAGATATTTCCATTTTCATGTAGATAGCGGTGTAGATATTTCCATGTTCAAACAGATAGCGGTGTAGATATTTCCATGTTCATACAGATATCGGTGTAGATATTTCCATGTTCATACAGATAGCGGTGTAGATATTTCCATGTTTATAGAGATAGCGGTGTAGGTATCTCCACCTTAATACAGATGGCGGTGTAGATATTTATGTGTTCATACAGATGGCGGTGCAGATATTTCCATGTTCATACAGATAGCGGTGTAGTTATTTCCATGTGTAAAGAGATAGCTGTGTAGATATTTCCATGTATATGCAGATAGCTGTGTAGATATTTCTATTTTCATGCAGATAGCGGTTTAGATATTTCCATGTTCGTACAGATAGCGGTGTAGATATTTCCATGTTCATACAGATAGCCTTGTAGACATTTCCATGTTTATACAGATAGCAGTGAAGATGTATGCATGTTTACACAGATAGCGGTGTAGATATTTCCATGTTCATACAGATAGCGGTGTAGATATTTCAATGTTCATACAGATAGCGGTTTAGATATTTCCTTCTTAATACAGATGGCGGTGTAGATATTTATATGTTCATACAGATGGCGGTGCAGATATTTCCATGTTCATACAGATGGCGGTGTAGATATTTGCATGTTTATAGAGATAGCGGTGTAGTTATTTCCATGTGTTAAGAGATAGCTGTGTAGATATTTCCATGTATTTGCAGATAGCTGTGTAGATATTTCGATTTTCATGCAGACAGCGGTGTAGATATTTCCATGTTCAAACAGATAGCGGTGTAGATATTTCCATGTTCATACAGATAACGGTGTAGATATTTCCATGTTCATACAGATAGCAGTGTAGATATTTCCATCTTCATACAGATGGCGGTGTAGATATTTCCATGTTCATACAGATAGCGGTGCTGATATTTCCATGTTTATACAGGTAGTGGTGTAGATATTTCCATGTTTATACAGATAGCGGTGTAGATATTTCCATGTTTATACAGATAGCGGTGTAGATAATTCCATGTTTATACAGATAGCAGTGTAGATATCTCCATCTTAATAAAGATGGCAGTGTAGATATTTATATGTTCATACAGATGGCGGTGCAGATATTTCCATGTTCTTACAGATAGCGGTGCAGTTATTTCCATGTGTAAAGAGATAGCTGTGTAGATATTTAAATGTATATGCAGATAGCAGTGTAGATATTTCCATTTTCATGCAGATAGCGGTGTAGATATTTCCATGTTCAAACAGATAGCGGTGTAGATATTTCCATGTTCATACAGATATCGGTGTAGATATTTCCATGTTTATACAGAAAGAGGTGAAGATCTATGCATGTTTACAGAGATAGCGGTGTAGATATTTCCATGTTCATCCAGATGGCTGTGTAGATATATCCATGTTCATACAGATAGCGGTGTAGCTATTTCCATGTTCATACAGATAGCGGTGTAGATATTTCCTTGTTCATACAGATAACGGTGTAGATATCTCCATGTTCATACAGATAGCGGTGCTGATATTTCCTTGTTTATACAGGCAGCGGTGTAGATATTTCCATGTTTATACAGATAGCGGTTTAGATATTTCCTTCTTAATACAGATGGCGGCGTAGATATTTATATGCTCATACAGATGGCGGTGTAGATATTTCCATGTTTATACAGATAGCAGTGTAGATATCTCCATCTTAATACAGATGGCGGTGTAGATATTTATATGTTCATACAGATGGCGGTGCAGATATTTCCATGTACATACAGATGGCGGTGTAGATATTTCCATGTTCATACAGATAGCGGTGTAGTTATTTCCATGTGTAAAGAGATAGCTGTGTAGATATTTCCATTTTCATGCAGGTAGCGGTGTATATATTTCCATCTTCAAACAGATAGCGGTGTGGATATTTCCATGTTCATACAGATAGCGGTGTAGATATTTCCATGTTTATTCAGATAGCGGTGAAGATGTATGCATGTTTACACAGATAGCGGTGTAGATATTTCCATGTTCGTCCAGATGGCTGTGTAGATATACTCATGTTCATACAGATAGCGGTGTAGCTATTTCCATGTTCATACAGATAGCGGTGTAGATATTTCCATGTTCATTCAGATAGCGGTTCTGATATTTCCATGTTCATACAGATGACTTTGTAGATATATCCATGTTCATACAGATGGCGGTAAAGATATTTCCATGTTCATACAGATAGCGGTGTAGATATATCCATGTTCATACAGATAGCGGTGTAGATATTTCCATGTTCATACCGATAGCGGTGCTGATATTTCCATGTTTATACAGGTAGCCGTGTAGATATTTCCATGTTTATGCAGATAGCTGTGTAGATATTTCCATGTTTATACAGATAGCGGTGTAGATATTTCCATCTTTATACTGATAGCGGTGTAGATATCTCCTTCTAAATACAGATGGCGGTGTAGATATTTATATGTTCATACAGATGGCGGTGCAGATATTTCCATGTTCATACAGATGGCGGTGTAGATATTTCCATGTTTATAGAGATAGCGGAGTAGATATTTCCATGTTTATACAGATAGCAGTGTAGATATCTCCATCTTAATACAGATGGCGGTGTAGATATTTATATGTTCATACAGATGGCGGTGCAGATATTTCCATGTACATACAGATGGCGGTGTAGATATTTCCATGTTCATACAGATAGCGGTGTAGTTATTTCCATGTGTAAAGAGATAGCTGTGTAGATATTTCCATTTTCATGCAGGTAGCGGTGTATATATTTCCATCTTCAAACAGATAGCGGTGTGGATAATTCCATGTTCATACAGATAGCGGTGAAGATATTTCCATGTTTATTCAGATAGCGGTGAAGATGTATGCATGTTTACACAGATAGCGGTGTAGATATTTCCATGTTCGTCCAGATGGCTGTGTAGATATATCCATGTTCATACTGATAGCGGTGTAGCTATTTCCATGTTCATACAGATAGCGGTGTAGATATTTCCATGTTCATTCAGATAGCGGTTCTGATATTTCCATGTTCATACAGATGACTTTGTAGATATATCCATGTTCATACAGATGGCGGTAAAGATATTTCCATGTTCATACAGATAGCGGTGTAGATGTATCCATGTTCATACAGATAGCGGTGTAGATATTTCCATGTTCATACCGATAGCGGTGCTGATATTTCCATGTTTATACAGGTAGCCGTGTAGATATTTCCATGTTTATGCAGATAGCTGTGTAGATATTTCCATGTTTATACAGATAGCGGTGTAGATATTTCCATCTTTATACTGATAGCGGTGTAGATATCTCCTTCTTAATACAGATGGCGGTGTAGATATTTATATGTTCATACAGATGGCGGTGCAGATATTGCCATGTTCATACAGATGGCGGTGTAGATATTTCCATGTTTATAGAGATAGCGGAGTAGATATTTCCATGTTTATACAGATAGCAGTGGAGATATCTCTATCTAAATACAGATGGCGGTGTAGATATTTATATTTTCATACAGATGGCGGTGTAGATATTTCCATGTTTATACAGATAGCAGTGTAGGTATCTCCAGCTTAATACAGATTGCGGTGTAGATATTTATATGTTCATACAGATGGCGGTGCAGATATCTCCATGTTCATACAGATGGCGGTGTAGATATTTCCATGTTCATACAGATAGTGGTTTAGTTATTTCCATGTGTAAAGAGATAGCTGTGTAGATATTTAAATGTATATGCAGATAGCAGTGTACATATTTCCATTTTCATGCAGATAGCGGTGTAGATATTTCCATGTTCAAACAGATAGCGGTGTAGATATTTCCATGTTCATACAGATACCGGTGTAGATATTTCCATGTTCAAACAGATAGCGGTGTAGATATTTCCATGTTCATACAGATACCGGTGTAGATATTTCCATGTTCATAGAGATAGTGGTGTAGATATTTCCATGTTCATACAGATAGCGCTGCTGATATTTCCATGTATGTACAGGTAGCGGTGTAGATATTTCCATGTTTATACAGATTGCGGTGTAGATATTTCCATGTTTATACAGATAGCGGTGTAGATATTTCCAAGTTTATACAGATAGAGGTGTAGATATCTCCATCTTAATATAGATGGCGGTGCAGATATTTAAATGTTCATACAGATGGTGGTGCAGATATTTCCATGTTCATACAGATGGCGGTGTAGCTATTTCCATGTTTATAGAGATAGCGCTGTACTTATTTCCATGTGTAAAGAGATAGCTTTGTAGATATTTCCATGTATATGCAGATAGCTGTGTAGATATTTCCATTTTCATGCAGATAGCCGTGTAGATATTTCCATGTTCAAACAGATAGCGGTGTAGATATTTCCATGTTCATACAGATAGCAGTGTAGATATTTCCATGTTTTTACAGTTAGCGGTGAAGATGTATGCATGTTTACACAGATAGCGGTGTAGATATTTCCATGTTCATACAGATAGCGGTGTAGATATTTCCATGTTCATCCAGATGGCTGTGTAGATATATCCATGTTCATACAGATGGCGGTGAAGATATTTCCATGTTCATACAGATAGCGGTGTAGTTATTTCCATGTGTAAAGAGATAGCTGTTTAGATATTTCCATGTATATGCAGATAGCTGTGTATATATTTCCATTTTCATGCAGATAGCGGTTTAGATATTTCCATGTTTAAACAGATAGCGGTGTAGATATTTCCGTGTTCATACAGATAGCGGTGTAGATATTTCCATGTTCAAACAGATAGCGGTGTAGATATTTCCATGTTCATACAGATAGCGGTGTAGATATTTCCATGTTCATACAGATAGCGGTGTAGATACTTCCATGTTCATACAGATAGAGGGGCTGATATTTCCATGTTCATACAGATAGCGGTGCTGATATTTCCATGTTTATACAGATAGCAGTGTAGATATTTCCATGTTTATACAGATAGCGGCGCAGATATTTCCATGTTTATACAGATAGCGGTGTAGGTATCTCCATCTTAATACAGATGGCGGTGTAGATATTTATGTGTTCATACAGATGGCGGTGCAGATATTTCCATGTTCATACAGATAGCGGTGTAGTTATTTCCATGTGTAAAGAGATAGCTGTGTAGATATTTCCATGTATATGCAGTTAGCTGTGTAGATATTTCTATTTTCATGCAGATAGCGGTGTAGATATTCCCATGTTCATAGAGATCGCGGTGTAGATTTTTCCATGTTCATCCAGATGGATGTGTAGACATTTCCATGTTTATACAGATAGCGGTGAAGATGTATGCATGTTTACACAGATAGCGGTGTAGATATTTCCATGTTCATACAGATAGCGGTGTAGATATTTCAATGTTCATACAGATAGCGGTTTAGATATTTCCTTCTTAATACAGATGGCGGTGTAGATATTTATATGTTCATACAGATGGCGGTGCAGATATTTCCATGTTCATACAGATGGCGGTGTAGATATTTCCATGTTTATAGAGATAGCGGTGTAGTTATTTCCATGTGTTAAGGGATAGCTGTGTAGATATTTCCATGTATTTGCAGATATCTGTGTAGATATTTCCATTTTCATGCAGACAGCGGTGTAGATATTTCCATGTTCAAACAGATAGCGGTGTAGATATTTCAATGTTCATACAGATAACGGTGTAGATATTTCCATGTTCATACAGATAGCGGTGTAGATATTTCCATGTTCATACAGATGGCGGTGTAGATATTTCCATGTTCATACAGATATCGGTGTAGATATTTCCATGTTCATACAGATATCGGTGTAGATATTTCCATGTTCATACAGATAGCGGTGTAGATATTTCCATTTTCATGCAGATAGCAGTGTAGATATTTCCATGTTCAAACAGATAGCGGTGTAGATATTTCCATGTTCATACAGATATCGGTGTAGATATTTCCATGTTCATACAGATAGCGGTGTAGATATTTCCATGTTTATAGAGACAGCGGTGTAGGTATCTCCATCTTAATACAGATGGCGGTGTAGATATTTATGTGTTCATACAGATGGCGGTGCAGATATTTCCATGTTCATACAGATAGCGGTGTAGTTATTTCCATGTGTAAAGAGATAGCTGTGTAGATATTTCCATGTATATGCAGATAGCTGTTTAGATATTTCTATTTTCATGCAGATAGCGGTTTAGATATTTCCATGTTCGTACAGATAGCGGTGTAGATATTTCCATGTTCATACAGATAGCCTTGTAGACATTTCCATGTTTATACAGATAGCAGTGAAGATGTATGCATGTTTACACAGATAGCGGTGTAGATATTTCCATGTTCATACAGATAGCGGTGTAGATATTTCAATGTTCATACAGATAGCGGTTTAGATATTTCCTTCTTAATACAGATGGCGGTGTAGATATTTACATGTTCATACAGATGGCGGTGCAGATATTTCCATGTTCGTACAGATGGCGGTGTAGATATTTGCATGTTTATAGAGATAGCGGTGTAGTTATTTCCATGTGTTAAGAGATAGCTGTGTAGATATTTCCATGTATTTGCAGATAGCTGTGTAGATATTTCGATTTTCATGCAGACAACGGTGTAGATATTTCCATGTTCATACAGATAACGGTGTAGATATTTCCATGTTCATACAGATGGCGGTGTAGATATTTCCACGTTCATACAGATGGCGGTGCTGATATTTCCATGTTTATACAGGTAGTGGTGTAGTTATTTCCATGTGTAAAGAGATAGCTGTGTAGATATTTAAATGTATATGCAGATAGCAGTGTAGATATTTCCATTTTCATGCAGATAGCGGTGTAGATATTTCCATGTTCAAACAGATTGCGGTGCTGATATTTCCTAGTTTATACAGGCAGCGGTGTAGATATTTCCATGTTTATACAGATAGCGGTTTAGATATTTCCTTCTTAATACAGATGGCGGCGTAGATATTTATATGCTCATACAGATGGCGGTGTAGATATTTCCATGTTTGTACAGATAGCAGTGTAGATATCTCCATCTTAATACAGATGGCGGTGTAGATATTTATATGTTCATACAGATGGCGGTGCAGATATTTCCATGTACATACAGATGGCGGTGTAGATATTTCCATTTTCATACAGATAGCGGTGTAGTTATTTCCATGTGTAAAGATATAGCTGTGTAGATATTTCCATTTTCATGCAGGTAGCGGTGTATATATTTCCATCTTCAAACAGATAGCGGTGTGGATATTTCCATGTTCATACAGATAGCGGTGTAGATATTTCCATGTTTCTTCAGATAGCGGTGAAGATGTATGCATGTTTACACAGATAGCGGTGTAGATATTTCCATGTTCGTCCAGATGGCTGTGTAGATATATCCATGTTCATACAGATAGCGGTGTAGCTATTTCCATGTTCATACAGATAGCGGTGTAGATATTTCCATGTTCATTCAGATAGCGGTTCTGATATTTCCATGTTCATACAGATGACTTTGTAGATATATCCATGTTCATACAGATGGCGGGAAAGATATTTCCATGTTCATACAGATAGCGGTGTAGATATATCCATGTTCATACAGATAGCGGTGTAGATATTTCCATGTTCATACCGATAGCGGTGCTGATATTTCCATGTTTATACAGGTAGCCGTGTAGATATTTCCATGTTTATGCAGATAGCTGTGTAGATATTTCCATGTTTATACAGATAGCGGTGTAGATATTTCCATCTTTATACTGATAGCGGTGTAGATATCTCCTTCTTAATACAGATGGCGGTGTAGATATTTATATGTTCATACAGATGGCGGTGCAGATATTTCCATGTTCATACAGATGGCGGTGTAGATATTTCCATGTTCATACAGGTAACGGTGTAGTTATTTCCATCTGTAAAGAGATAGAAGTGTACATATTTAAATGTTTATGCAGATAGCAGTGTAGATATTTCTATTTTCATGCAGATAGTCGTGTAGATATTTCCATGTTCAAACAGATAGCGGTGTAGATATTTCCATGTTTATACAGATAGCGGTGTAGATATTTCCAGGTTCATAAAGATAGCCGTGTAGATATTTCCATGTTTATACAGATAGCGGTGAAGATGTATGCATGTTTACACAGATAGCGGTGTAGATATTTCCATGTTCGTCCAGATGGCTGTGTAGATATATCCATGTTCATACAGATAGCGGTGTAGCTATTTCCATGTTCATACAGATAGCGGTGTAGATATTTCCATGTTCATTCAGATAGCGGTTTTGATATTTCCGTGTTCATACAGATGACTTTGTAGATATATCCATGTTCATACAGATGGCGGTAAAGATATTTCCATGTTCATACAGATAGCAGTGTAGATATATCCATGTTCATACAGATAGCGGTGTAGATATTTCCATGTTCATACCGATAGCGGTGCTGATATTTCCATGTTTATACAGGTAGCGGTGTAGATATTTCCATGTTTATGCAGATAGCGGTGTAGATATTTCCATGTTTATACAGATAGCGGTGTAGATATTTCCATCTTTATACAGATAGCTGTGTAGATATCTCCTTCTTAATACAGATGGCGGTGTAGATATTTATATGTTCATACAGATGGCGGTGCAGATATTTCCATGTTCATACAGATGGCGGTGTAGATATTTCCATGTTTATAGAGATAGCGGTGTAGTTATTTCCATGTGTAAAGAGATAGCTGTGTAGATATTTCCATCTTTATACAGATAGCTGTGTAGATATTTCCATGTTCAAACAGATAGCGGTGTAGATATTTCCATGTTCATACAGATAGCGGTGTACATATTTCCATGTTCATACAGATAGCGGTGTAGATATTTCCATGTTCATACAGATAGCGGTGAAGATATTTCCATGTTCATATAGATACTGGTGCTGATATTTCAATGTTTATACAGGTAGTGGTGTAGATATTTCCATGTTTATACAGATAGCGGTGTAGATATTTCCATGTTTATACAGATAGCGGTGTAGATATTTCCATGTTTATACAGATAGCAGAGGAGTTATCTCTATCTTAATACAGAAGGCGGTGTAGATATTTATATTTTCATACAGATGGCGGTGCAGATATTTCCATGTTCATACAGATAGCGGTGTAGATATTTCCATGTTCATACAGGTAACGGTGTAGTTATTTCCATGTGTAAAGAGATAGCAGTGTACATATTTAAATGTATATGCAGATAGCAGTGTAGATATTTCCATTTTCATGCAGATAGTGGTGTAGATATTTCCATGTTCAAACAGATAGCGGTGTAGATATTTCTATGCTCATACAGATAGCGGTGTAGATATTTCCATGTTCATTCAGATAGCGGTTCTGATATTTCCATGTTTATACAGGCAGCATTGTAGATATTTCCATGTTTATACAGATAGCGGTTTAGATATTTCCTTCTTAATACAGATGGCGGCGTAGATATTTATATGTTCATACAGATGGCGGTGTAGATATTTCCATGTTTATACAGATAGTAGGGTAGATATCTCCATTTTAATACAGATGGCGGTGTAGATATTTATATGTTCATACAGATGGCGGTGCAGATATTTCCATGTTCATACAGATAGCGGTGTAGTTATTTCCATGTGTAAAGAGATAGCTGTGTAGATATTTCCATGTATATGCAGATTGCTGTGTAGATATTTCCATTTTCATGCAGATAGCGGTTTAGATATTTCCATGTTCAAACAGATAGCGGTGTAGATATTTCCATGTTCATACAGAGAGCTGTGTAGATATTTCCATGTTTATACAGATAGCGGTGGAGGTGTATGCATGTTTACACAGATAGCGGTGTAGATATTCCCATGTTCATACAGATCGCGGTGTAGATTTTTCCATGTTCATCCAGATGGATGTGTAGACATATCCATGTTCATACAGATGGCGGTGAAGATATTTCCATGTTCATACAGATAGCGGTGTAGATATTTCCATGTTCATACAGATAGCGGTGTAGATATTTCCATATTCATACAGATGGCTGTGTAGATATATCCATGTTCATACAGATGGCGTTGAAGATATTTCCATGATCATACAGATAGCGGTGCAGCTATTTCCATGTTCATACAGATAGCGGTGTAGATATTTCCATGTTCAGATATTGGTGTAGATATTTCCATGTTCATTCAGATAGCGGTGCTGATAGTTCCATGTTTATACAGGTAGCAGTGTAGATATTTCCATGTTTATACAGATTGCGGTGTAGATATTTCCATGTTTATACAGATAGCGGTGTAGATATTTCCAAGTTTATACAGATAGCGGTGTAGATATCTCCATCTTAATATAGATGGCGGTGTAGATATTTATATGTTCATACAGATGGCGGTGCAGATATTTCCATGTTCATACAGATGGCGGTGTAGATATTTCCGTGATTATAGAGATAGCGCTGTAGTTATTTCCAAGTGTAAAGAGATAGCTTTATAGATATTTCCATGTATATGCAGATCGCTGTGTAGATATTTCCATTTTCATGCAGATAGTGGTGTAGATATTTCCATGTTCAAACAGATAGCGGTGTAGTTATTTCCATGTTCATACAGATAGCAGTGTAGATATTTCCATGTTTATATAGATAGCGGTGAAGATGTATGCATGTTTACACAGATAGCGTTGTAGATATTTCCATCTTCATACAGATAGCGGTGTAGATATTTCCATGTTCATCCAGATGGCTGTGTAGATATATCCATGTTCATACAGATTGTGGTGAAGATATTTCCATGTTCATACAGATAGCGATGTAGTTATTTCCACGTGTAAAGAGATAGCTGTGTAGATATTTCCATGTATATGCAGATAGCTGTGTAGATATTTCCATTTTCATGCAGATAGCGCTTTAGATATTTCCATGTTCAAACAGAAAGCGGTGTAGATATTTCCATCTTCATACAGATAGCAGTGTAGATATTTCCATGGTTATACAGATAGCGGTGAAGGTGTATGCATGTTTACACAGAAAGCGGTGTAGATATTTCCATGTTCATACAGATCGCGGTGTAGATATTTCCATGTTCATCCAGATGGCTGTGTAGCCATATCCATTTTCATACAGATGGCGGTGAAGATATTTCCATGTTCATACAGATAGCGGTGTAGATATTTCCATGTTCATCCAGATGGCTCTGAAGATGTATCCATGTTCGTACAGATGGCGGTGAAGATATTTCCTTGTTCATACAGATAGCGGTGTAGATATATCCATGTTCATACAGATAGCGGTGTAGAAATTTCCATGTTCATACAGATAGCGGTGTAGATATTTCCATGTTCATACAGATAGCGGTGTAGATATTTCCATGTTCCTCCAGACGGCTGTGTAGATATATCCATGTTCATCCAGATGGCGGTGTAGATATCTCCATGTTCATACAGATAGAGGGGCTGATATTTCCATGTTCATACAGATAGCGGTGCTGATATTTCCATGTTTATACAGATAGCGGTGTAGATATTTCCATGTTTATTCAGATAGCGGTGTAGATATCTCCATCTTAATACAGATGGCAGTGTAGATATTTATATGTTCATACAGATGGCGGTGCAGATATTTCCATGTTCATACAGATGGCGGTGTAGATATTTCCATGTTCATACAGATAGCGGTGTAGTTATTTACATGTGTAAAGAGATAGCTGTGTAGATGTTTCCAAGTATATGCAGATATCTGTGTAGATATTTCCATATTCATGCAGATAGCTGTGTAGATATTTCCATTTTCATGCAGATAGCGGTGTATATATTTCCATCTTCAAACAGATAGCGGTGAAGATATTTCCATGTTCATACAGATAGCGGTGTAGATATTTCCATGTTCATACAGATAGCGGTGTAGATATTTCCATGTTCATACAGATAGCGGTGTAGATATTTCCATGTTCATACAGATAGCGGTGTAGATATTTCCATGTTCATACAGATAGCGGTGCTGATATTTCCATGTTTATACAGGTAGCGGTGTAGATATTTCCATGTTTATACAGATAGCGGTGTAGATATTTCCATGTTTATACAGGTAGCGGTGTAGATATTTCCATGTTCATACAGATAGCGGTGTAGATATTTCCATGTTCATACCGATAGCGGTGCAGATATTTCCATGTTTATACAGATAGTGGTGAAGATGTATGCATGTTTACACAGATAGCGGTGTAGATATTTCCATGTTCATCCAGATGGCTGTGTAGATATATCCATGTTCATACAGATAGCAGTGTAGATATTTCCATGTTCATACAGATAGCGGTGTAGATATTTCCATGTTCATCCAGATGGCTGTGTAGATATATCCATGTTCATACAGATAGCGGTGTAGATATTTCCATGTTCGTACAGATAGCGGTGTAGCTATTTCCATTTTCATACACATAACGGTGTAGCTATTTCCATGTTCATAGAGATAGCAGTGTAGATATTTCCATGTTCATTCAGATAGCGGTGTAGATATTTCCTTTTTCATACAGAGAGTGGTGCTGATATTTCCAGGTTTATACAGATAGCGGTTTAGATATTTCCTTCTTAATACAGATGGCGGTGTAGATATTTATATGTTCAAACAGACGGCGGTGCAGATATTTCCATGTTCATGCAGATGGTGGTGTAGATATTTCCATGTTTATAGATATAGCGGTGTAGTTATTTCCATGTGTAAAGAGATAGCTGTGTAGATATTTCCATGTATATGCAGATAGCTGTGTAGATATTTCCATTTTCTTGCAGATAGCGGTGTAGATATTTACATGTTCAGATAGCGGTGTAGATATTTCCATGTTCATTCTGATAGCTTTGTAGATATTTCCATGTTCATACAGATAGCGGTGTAGATATTTCCATGTTCATACAGATAGCGGTGTAGATATTTCCAGGTTCATACAGATAGCGGTCCTGATATTTCCATGTTTATACAGGTAGCGGTGTAGATATTTCCATGTTTATACAGATAGCGGTGTAGATATTTCCATGTTTATACAGATAGCGGTGTAGATATTTCCATGTTTATACAGATAGCGGTGTAGATATCTCTATCTTAATACAGATGGCGGTGTAGATATTTATATGTTCATACAGATG
Organism: Gorilla gorilla gorilla; assembly: GCF_029281585.2. Taxonomy (NCBI): domain Eukaryota; kingdom Metazoa; phylum Chordata; class Mammalia; order Primates; family Hominidae; genus Gorilla; species Gorilla gorilla. Next base: position 4,009,538 of record NC_073244.2, on the reverse strand, counting down.
GTGGTGCAGATATTTCCATGTTCATACAGATGGCAGTGTAGATATTTCCATGTTCATACAGATAGCGGTGTAGTTATTTCCATGCGTAAAGAGATAGCTGTGTAGATATTTCCATGTATATGCAGATAGCAGTGTAGATATTTCCATTTTCATGCAGATAGCGGTGTAGATATTTCCATGTTCAAACAGATAGCGGTGTAGATATTTCCATGTTCATACAGATAGCGGTGCAGATATTTCCATGTTCATACAGATAGCAGTGTACATATTTCCGTGTTTATACAGATAGAGGTGAAGATGTATGCATGTTTACACAGATAGCGGTGTAGATATTTCCAAGTTTATCCAGATGGCTGTGTTGATATATCCATGTTCATACAGATAGCGGTGTAGATATTTCCATGTTCATACAGATAGCGGTGTAGATATTTCCATGTTCATCCAGATGGCTGTTTAGATATATCCATGTTCATACAGATAGCGGTGTAGATATTTCCATGTTCATACAGATAGCGGTGGAGCTATTTCCATGTTCATACAGATAACGGTGTAGCTACTTCCATGTTCATACAGATAGCAGTGTAGATATTTCCATGTTCATACAGATAGCGGTGTAGATATCTCCATTTTCATACAGAGAGCGGTGCTGATATTTCCATGTTTATACAGGCAGCGGTGTAGATATTTCCATGTTTATACAGATAGCGGTTTAGATATTTCCTTCTTTATACAGATGGCGGTGTAGATATTTATGTGTTCATACAGATGGCGGTGCAGATATTTCCATGTTCATACAGATGGTGGTGTAGATATTTCCATGTTTATAGAGATAGCGGTGTAGTTATTTCCATGTGTAAAGAGATAGCTGTGTAGATATTTCCATGTATATGCAGATAGCTTTGTAGATATTTCCATTTTCATGCAGATAGCGGTGTAGATATTTACATGTTCAAACAGATAGCGGTGTAGATATTTCCATGTTCATTCAGATAGCGGTGTAGACATTTCCAGGTTCATAGAGATAGCGTTGCTGATATTTCCATGTTTATACAGGTAGCGGTGTAGATATTTCCATGTTTATACAGATAGTGGTGTAGATATTTCCATGTTTATAAAGATAGCGGTGTAGATATTTCCATGTTTATTCAGATAGCGGTGTAGATATCTCCATCTTAATACAGATGGCGGTGTAGATATTTATATGTTCTTACAGATGGCCGTGCAGATATTTCCATGTTCATACAGATGGCGGTGTAGATATGTCCATGTTCATACAGATAGCGGTGTAAATATTTCCATGTGTAAAGAGATTGCTGTGTAGATATTTCCATCTATATGCAGATAGCTGTGTAGATATTTCCATTTTCATGCAGATAGCGATGTATGTATTTCCATCTTCAAACAGATAGCGGTGTAGATATTTCCATGTTCATACAGATAGCGTTGTAGATATTTCCATGTTTATACAGATAGCGGTGAAGATATATGCATGTTTACACAGATAGCGGTGTAGATATTTCCATGTTCATACAGATAGCGGTGTAGATATTTCAATGTTCATACAGATAGCGGTTTAGATATTTCCTTCTTAATACAGATGGCGGTGTAGTTATTTATATGTTCATACAGATCGTGGTGCAGATATTTCCATGTTCATACAGATGGCGGTGTAGATATTTCCATGTTTATAGATTTAGCGGTGTAGTTATTTCCATGTGTAAAGAGATAGCTGTGTAGATGTTTCCATGTATATGCAGATAGCTTTGTTGATATTTCCATTTTCATGCAGATAGCGGTGTAGATATTTCCATGTTCAAACAGATAGCGGTGTAGATATTTCCATGTTCATACAGATAGCAGTGTAGATATTTCCATGTTTATAGAGATAGCTTTGAAGATGTATGCATGTTTACACAGATAGCGGTGTAGATATTTCCATGTTCAAACAGATAGCGGTGTAGATATTTCCATGTTCATCCAGATGGCTGTGTAGATATATCCATGTTCCTACAGATGGCGGTGAAGATATTTCCATGTTCATACAGATAGCGGTGTAGTTATTTCCATGTGTAAAGAGATAGCTGTGTAGATATTTCCATGTATATGCAGATAGCTGTGTATGTATTTCCATTTTCATGCAGATAGCGGTATAGATATTTCCATGTTCAAACAGGTAGCGGTGTAGATATTTCCATGTTCATAGAGATAGCGGTGTAGATACTTCCATCTTCGTACAGATAGAGGGGCTGATATTTCCATGTTCATACAGAGAGCGGTGCTGATATTTCCATGTTTATAGAGATAGCGGTGTAGGTATTTCCATGTTTATACAGATAGCGGTTTAGATATTTCCATGTTCATACAGATAGTGGTGTAGTTATTTCCATGTTTATACAGATAGCGGTGAAGATGTATGCATGTTTACACAGATAGCGGTGTGGATATTTCCATGTTCATCCAGAGGGCAGTGTAGATATATCCATGTTCATACAGATAGCGGTGTAGATATTTCCATGTTCATACAGATAGCGGTGTAGATATTTCCATGTTCATACAGATAGCGGTGTAGGTATTTCCATGTTCATACAGATAGCGGTGCTGATATTTCCATGTTTATACAGGTAGCGGTGTAGATATTTCCATGTTTATACAGATAGCGGTGTAGATATTTCCATGTTTATACAGATAGCGGTGTAGATATTTCCATGTTTCAACAGATAGCGGTGTAGATATCTCCATCTTAATACAGATGTCGGTGTAGATATTTATATGTTCATACGGATGGCGGTGCAGATATTTCCATGTTCATACAGATGGCTCTGTAGATATATCCATGTTCGTACAGATGGCGGTGAAGATATTTCCATGTTCATACAGATAGCGGTGTAGATATATCCATGTTCATACAGATAGCGGTGTAGCTATTTCCATGTTCATGCAGATAGCAGTGTAGATATTTCCATGTGCATACAGATAGCGGTGTAGATATCTCCATTTTCATACAGAGAGCGGTGCTGATATTTCCATGTTTATACAGGAAGCGGTGTAGATATTTCCATGTTTATACAGATAGCGGTTTAGATATTTCCTTCTTAATACAGATGGCGGTGTAGATATTTATATGTTCATACAGATGGCGGTGCAGATATTTCCATGTTCATACAGATGGCGGTGTAGATATTTCCATGTTTATAGATATAGCGGTGTAGTTATTTCCATGTGTAAAGAGATAGCTGTGTAGATGTTTCCATGTATATGCAGATAGCTTTGTAGATATTTCCATTTTCATGCAGATAGCGGTGTAGATATTTACATGTTCAAACAGATAGCGGTGTAGATATTTCCATGTTCATTCAGATAGCGGTGTAGACATTTCCAGGTTCATAGAGATAGCGGTGCTGATATTTCCATGTTTATACAGGTAGTGGTGTAGATATTTCCATTTATATACAGATAGTGGTGTAGATATTTCCATGTTTATACAAATAGCGGTGTAGATATTTCCATGTTTATTCAGATTGCGGTGTAGATATCTCCATCTTAATACAGATGGCGGTGTAGATATTTATATGTTCATACAGATGGCCGTGGAGATATTTCCATGTTCATACAGATGGCGGTGTAGATATGTCCATGTTCATTCATATAGCGGTGTAGTTATTTCCATGTGTAAAGAGATTGCTGTGTAGATATTTCCATCTATATGCAGATATCTGAGTAGATATTTCCATTTTCATGCAGATAGCGATGTATATATTTCCATCTTCAAACAGATAGCGGTGTAGATATTTCCATGTTCATACAGATAGTGGTGTAGATATTTCCATGTTTATACAGATAGCGGTGAAGATGTATGCATGTTTACACAGATAGCGGTGTGGATATTTCCATGTTCATCCAGAGGGCTGTGTAGATATATCCATGTTCATACTGATAGCGGTGTAGATATTTCCATGTTCATACAGAGAGCGGTGTAGATATTTCCATGTTCATAGAGATAGCAGTGTAGATATTTCCATGTTTATACAGATAGCGGTGAAGATGTATGCATGTTTACACAGATAGCGGTGTGGATATTTCCATGTTCATCCAGAGGGCTGTTTAGATATATCCATGTTCATACTGATAGCGGTGTAGATATTTCCATGTTCATACAGAGAGTGGTGTAGATATTTCCATGTTCATACAGATAGCGGTGCTGATATTTCCATGTTCCTACAGATAGCGGTGTAGATATTTCAAGGTGTAAAGAGATAGCTGTGTAGATATTTCCATTTTCATGCAGATAGCGATGTAGATATTTCCATGTTCATACAGATAGCGGTGCTGATATTTCCATGTTTATACAGGTAGCGGTGTAGATATTTCCATGTTTATACAGATAGCGGTGTAGATATTTCTATGTTTATACAGATAGCGGTGTTGATATTTCCATGTTTATACAGACAGCGGTGTAGATATCTCCATCTTAATACAGATGGCGGTGTAGATATTTATATGTTCATACAGATGGCATTGTAGATATTTCCATGTTCATCCAGATGGCTCTGTAGATATATCCATGTTCGTACAGATGGCGGTGAAGATATTTCCATGTTCATACAGATAGCGGTGTAGATATATCCATGTTCATACAGATAGCGGTGTAGATATTTCCATGTTCATACAGATAGCGGTGTGGCTATTTCCATGTTCATACAGATAGCGGTGTAGATATTTCCATGTTCATACAGATAGCGGTGCTGATATTTCCATGTTTATACAGGTAGCGGTGTAGATATTTCCATGTTTATACAGATATCGGTGTAGATATTTCCATGTTTATACAGATAGCGGTGTAGATATTTCCGTGTTTATGCAGATAGCGGTGTAGATATCTCCATCTTAATACAGATGGCGGTGTAGATATTTATATGTTCATACAGATGGCGGTGCAGATATTTCCATGTTCATACAGATGGCGGTGTAGATATTTCCATGTTCATACAGATAGCGGTGTAGGTATTTCCATGTGTAAAGAGATAGCTGTGTAGATATTTCCATGTTCATACAGATAGCGGTGCAGATATTTCCATGTTCAAACAGATAGCGGTGTAGATATTTCCATGTTCATACAGATAGCGGTGCAGATATTTCCATGTTCATACAGATAGCGGTGTAGATATTTCCATGTTTATACAGACAGCGGTGAAGATGTATGCATGTTTACACAGATAGCGGTGTAGATATTTCCATGTTCATCCAGACGGCTGTGTAGATATATCCATGTTCATACAGATAGCGGTGTAGATATTTCCATGTTCATAAAGATAGCGGTGTAGCTATTTCCATGTTCATACAGATAGCGGTGTAGATATTTCCATGTTTATACAGATAGCGGTGAAGATGTATGCATGTTTACACAGATAGCGGTGTAGATATTTCCATGTTCATACAGATAGCGGTGTAGATATTTCCATGTTCATCCAGATGGCTGTGTAGATATTTCCATGTTCATTCAGATAGTGGTGTAGATATTTCCATGTTCATACAGATAGCGGTGTAGCTATTTCCATGTTCATACAGATAGCGGTGTAGATAATTCCATGTTCGTACAGATAGCGTTGTAGATATTTCCATGTTCCTCCAGATGGCTGTGTAGACATATCCATGTTCATACAGATGGCGGTGTAGATATCTCCACGTTCCTACAGATAGCGGTGCTGATATTTCCATGTTTATACAGGTAGCGGTGTAGAAATTTCCATGTTTATCCAGATAGCGGTGAAGATATTTCCATGTTTATACAGATAGCGGTGTAGATATTTCCAGATTTATACAGATAGTGGTGTAGATATCTCCATCTTAATACAGATGGCGGTGTAGATATTTATATGTTCATTCAGATGGCGGTGTAGATATTTCCATGTTCATCGAGATGGCTCTGTAGATATATCCATGTTCGTACAGATGGCGGTGAAGATATTTCCTTGTTCATACAGATAGCGGTGTAGATATTTCCATGTTCATACAGATAGCGGCGTAGCTATTTCCATGTTCATACAGATAGCGGTGTAGATATTTCCATGTTCCTCCAGACGGCTGTATAGATATATCCATGTTCATCCAGATGGCGGTGTAGGTATCTCCATGTTCATACAGATAGAGGGGCTGATATTTCCATGTTCATACAGATACTGGTGCTGATATTTCCATGTTTATACAGACAGAAGTGTAGATATTTCCATGTTTATTCAGATAGCGGTGTAGATATCTCCATCTTAATACAGATGGCAGTGTAGATATTTATATGTTCATACAGATGGCGGTGCAGATATTTCCATGTTCATACAGATGGCGGTGTAGATAGTTCCATGTTCATACAGATAGCGGTGTAGTTATTTACATGTGTAAAGAGATAGCTGTGTAGATATTTCCATGTATATGCAGATAACTGTGTAGATATTTCCATTTTCATGCAGATAGCTGTGTAGATATTTCCATTTTCATACAGATAGCGGTGTAGATATTTCCATGTTCATACAGATAGCGGTGTACATATTTCCATGTTCATACAGATAGCGGTGCTGATATTTCCATGTTTATACAGGTAGCGGTGTAGATATTTCCATGTTTATACAGATAGCGGTGTAGATATTTCTATGTTTATACAGGTAGAGGTGTAGATATTTCCATGTTTATACAGATAGCGGTGTAGATATTTCCATGTTCATACCGATAGCGGTGCAGATATTTCCATGTTTATACAGATAGTGGTGAAGATGTATGCATGTTTACACAGATATCGGTGTAGATATTTCGATGTTCATCCAGATGGCTGTGTAGATATATCCATGTTCATACAGATAGCGGTGTAGATATTTCCATGTTCATACAGATAGCGGTGTAGATATTTCCATGTTCATCCAGATGGCTGTGTAGATATATTCATGTTCATACAGATAGCGATGTAGATATTTCCATGTTCGTACAGATAGCGGTGTAGCTATTTCCATTTTCATACACATAACGGTGTAGCTATTTCCATGTTCATACAGATAGCAGTGTAGATATTTCCATGTTCATACAGATAGCGGTGTAGATATTTCCATTTTCATACAGAGAGTGGTGCTGATATTTCCATGTTTATACAGATAGCGGTTTAGATATTTCCTTCTTAATACAGATGGCGGTGTAGATATTTATATGTTCAAAAAGATGGCGGTGCAGATATTTCCATGTTCATACAGATGGTGGTGTAGATATTTCCATGTTTATAGATATAGCGGTGTAGTTATTTCCATGTGTAAAGAGAAAGCTGTGTAGATATTTCCATGTATATGCAGATAGCTGTGTAGATGTTTCCATTTTCTTGCAGATAGCGGTGTAGATATTTACATGTTCAAACAGATAGCGGTGTAGATATTTCCATGTTCATTCAGATAGCTTTGTAGATATTTCCATATTCATACAGATAGCGGTGTAGATATTTCCATGTTCATACAGATAGCGGTGTAGATATTTCCAAGTTCATACAGATAGCGGTCCTGATATTTCCATGTTTATACAGGTAGCGGTGTAGATATTTCCATGTTTATACAGATAGCGGTGTAGATATTTCCATGTTTATACAGATAGCGGTGTACATATTTCCATGTTCATTCAGATAGCGGTGTAGATATTTCCAAGTTCATACAGATAGCGGTCCTGATATTTCCATGTTTATACAGATAGCGGTGAAGATGTATGCATGTTTACACAGATAGCGGTGTAGATATTTCCATGTTCATCCAGATGGCTGTGTAGATATATCCATGTTCATACAGATAGCGGTGTAGATATTTCCATGTTCATACAGATAGCGGTGTAGATATTTCCATGTTCATCCAGGTGGCTGTGTAGATATATCCATGTTCATACAGATAGCGGTGTAGATATTTCCATGTTCATCCAGTTGGCTGTGTAGATATATCCATGTTCATACAGATAGCGGTGTAGATATTTCCATGTTCATACAGATAGCGGTGTAGCTATTTCCATGTTCATACAGATAGCGGTGTAGATATTTCCATGTTCATACAGATAGCGGTGTAGCTATTTCCATGTTCATACAGATAACGGTGTAGCTATTTCCATGTTCATACAGATAACGGTGTAGCTATTTCCATGTTCATACAGATATCAGTGTAGATATTTCCATGTTCATACAGATAATGGTGTAGATATCTCCATTTTCATACAGAGAGCGGTGCTGATATTTCCATGTTTATACAGGCAGCGGTGTAGATATTTCCATGTTTATACAGATAGCGGTTTAGATATTTTCTTCTTAATACAGATGGCGGTGTAGATATTTATATGTTCATACAGATGGCGGTGCAGATATTTCCATGTTCATACAGATGGCGGTGTAGATATTTCCATGTTTATAGAGATAGTGGTGTAGTTATTTCCATGTGTAAAGAGATAGCTGTGTAGATATTTCCATGTATATGCAGATAGCTTTGTAGATATTTCCATTTTCATGCAGATAGCGGTGTAGATATTTACATGTTCAAGCAGATAGCGGTGTAGATATTTCCATGTTCATTCAGATAGCGGGGTAGACATTTCCAGGTTCATAGAGATAGCTGTGCTGATATTTCCATGTTTATACAGGTAGCGGTGTAGATATTTCCATGTTTATACAGATAGTGGTGTAGATATTTCCATGTTTATACAGATAGCGGTGTAGATATTTCCATGTTTATTCAGATAGCTGTGTAGATATCTCCATCTTAATACAGATGGCGGTGTAGATATTTATATGTTCATACAGATGGCCGTGCAGATATTTCCATGTTCATACAGATGGCGGTGTAGATATGTCCATGTTCATACAGATAGCGGTGTAGTTATTTCCATGTGTAAAGAGATTGCTGTGTAGATATTTCCATCTATATGCAGATAGCTGTGTAGATATTTCCATTTTCATGCAGATAGCTGTGTATATATTTCCATCTTCAAACAGATAGCGGTGTAGATATTTCCATGTTCATAGATATAGCGGTGTAGATATTTCCATGTTTATACAGATAGCGGTGAAGATGTATGCATGTTTACACAGATAGCGGTGTAGAGATTTCCATGTTCATCCAGAGGGCTGTGTAGATATATCCATGTTCATACAGATAGCGGTGTAGATATTTCCATGTTCATACAGATAGCGGTGTAGATGTTTCCATGTTCATACAGATAGCGGTGCTGATATTTCCATGTTTATACAGGTAGTGGTGTAGATATTTCCATGTTTATACAGATAGCGGTGTAGATATTTCCATGTTTATACAGATAGCGGTGTTGATATTTCCATGTTTATACAGACAGCGGTGTAGATATCTCCATCTTAATACAGATGGCGGTGTAGATATTTATATGTTCATACAGATGGCGTTGTAGATATTTCCATGTTCATCCAGATGGCTCTGTAGAAATATCCATGTTCGTACAGATGGCGGTGAAGATATTTCCATGTTCATACAGATAGCGGTGTAGATATTTCCATGTTCATACAGATAGCAGTGTAGATATTTCCATGTTCATACAGATAGCGGTGTAGCTATTTCCATGTTCATACAGATAGCGGTGTAGATATTTCCATGTTCATCCAGATGGCTGTGTAGATATATCCATGTTCATAAAGGTGGCGGTGTAGATATCTCCATGTTCATACAGATAGAGGGGCTGATATTTCCATGTTCATACAGATAGCGGTGCTGATATTTCCATGTTTATACAGATAGCGGTGTAGATATTTCCATGTTTATTCAGATAGCGGTGTAGATATCTCCATCTTAATACAGATGGCGGTGTAGATATTTATATGTTCATACAGGTGGCGGTGCAGATATTTCCATGTTCATACAGATGGCGGTGTAGATATTTCCATGTTCATACAGATAGCGGTGTAGATATTTCCATGTTCATACAGATAGCGGTGCTGATATTTCCATGTTTATACAGGTACCGGTGTAGACATTTCCATGTTTATACAGATAGCGGTGTAGATATTTCCATGTTTATACAGATAGCGGTGTAGATATTTCCATGTTTATACAGATAGCGGTGTAGATATCTCCATCTTAATACAGATGGCGGTGTAGATATTTATATGTTCATATAGATGGCGGTGCAGATATTTCCTTGTAAATACAGATGGCGGTGTAGATATTTCCATGTTCATACAGATAGCGGTGTAGTTATTTCCATGTGTAAAGAGATAGCTGTGTAGATATTTCCATGTATATGCAGATAGCAGTGTAGATATTTCCATTTTCATGCAGATAGCCGTGTAGATATTTCCATGTTCAAACAGATAGCGGTGTAGATATTTCCATGTTCATACAGATAGCGGTGCTGATATTCCCATGTTCATACAGATGGCGGTGTAGATATTTCCATGTTTATACAGATAGCGGTGAAGATGTATGCATGTTTACACAGATAGCGGTGTAGATATTTCCATGTTCATCCAGATGGCTGTGTAGATATCTCCATGTTCCTACAGATGGCGGTGCTGATATTTCCATGTTTATACAGGTAGCGCTGTGGAAATTTCCATGTTTATCCAGATAGTGGTGAAGATATTTCCATGTTTATACAGATAGCGGTGTAGATATTTCCAGGTTTATACAGATAGCGGTGTAGATATCTCCATCTTAATACAGATGGCGGTGTAGATATTTATATGTTCATACAGATGGCGGTGTAGATATTTCCATGTTCATCCAGATGGCTCTGTAGATATATCCATGTTCGTACAGATGGCGGTGAAGATATTTCCTTGTTCATACAGATAGCAGTGTAGATATTTCCATGTTCATACAGATAGCGGTGTAGATACTTCCATGTTCTTACAGATAGCGGTGCTGATATTTCCATGTTCGTACAGATAGCGGTGTAGATATTTCTATGTTCATACAGATGGCGGTGCAGATATTTCCATGTTCATCCAGATGGCGGTGTAGATATATCCATGTTCATACAGATAGCGGTGTAGATATTTCAATGTTCATACAGATAGCAGTGTAGATATTTCCATGTACATACAGATAGCGGTGTAGATATATCCATGTTTATAGAGATAGTGGTGTAGATATTTACATGTTCCTACAGATGGCTGTGTAGATATTTCCATGTTTATACAGATAGCGGTGTAGATATTTCCATGTTCATACACATAGCGGTGTAGATATTTCCATGTTCCTCCAGATGGCTGTGTAGATATATCCATGTTCATACAGATGGCGGTGTAGGTATCTCCATGTTCATACAGATAGAGGGGCTTATATTTCCGTGTTCATACAGATAGCGGTGCTGATATTTCCATGTTTATACAGATAGCGGTGTAGATATTTCCATGTTTATTCAGATAGCGGTGTAGATATATCCATCTTAATACAGATGGCAGTGTAGATATTTATATGTTCATACAGATGGCGGTGCAGATATTTCCATGTTCATACAGATGGCGGTGTAGATATTTCCATGTTCATACAGATAGCGGTGTAGTTATTTACATGTGTAAAGAGATAGCTGTGTAGATATTACCATGTATATGCATATAGCTGTGTAGATATTTCCATTTTCATGCAGATAGCTGTGAGGATATTTCCAATTTCATGCAGATAGCGGTGTATATATTTCCATCTTCAAACAGATAGCGGTGTAGATATTTCCATGTTCATACAGATAGCGGTGTAGATATTTCCATGTTCATACAGATAGCGGTGTAGATATTTCCATGTTCATACAGATAGCGGTGTAGATATTTCCATGTTCATACAGATAGCGGTGCTGATATTTCCATGTTTATACAGGTAGCGGTGTAGATATTTCCATATATATACAGGTAGCGGTGTAGATATTTCCATGTTTATACAGATAGCGGTGTAGATATTTCCATGTTTATACACATAGCGGTGTAGATAACTCCATCTTAATACAGATGGCGGTGTAGATATTTATATATTCATACAGATGGCGGCGCAGATATTTCCATGTTCATTCAGATGGCGGTGTAGATATTTCCATGTTTATAGAGATAGCGGTGTAGTTATTTCCATGTGTAAAGAGATAGCTTTGTAGATATTTCCATGTATATGCAGATAGCTGTGTAGATATTTCCATTTTCATGCAGATAGCGGTGTAGATATTTCCATGTTCAAACAGATAGCGGTGTAGATATTTCCATGTTCATACAGATAGCGGTGTAGATATTTCCATGTTTATACAGATAGCGGTGAAGATGTATGCATGTTTACACAGATAGCGGTGTATATATTCCCATGTTCATGCAGATAGCTGTGTAGATATTTCCATGTTCATCCCGATGGCTCTGTAGATATATCCATGTTCATACAGATGGCGGTGAAGATATTTCCATGTTCATACAGATAGCGGTGTAGATATTTCCATGTTCATACAGATAGCGGTGTAGATATTTCCATGTTCATACAGATAGCGGTGTAGCTATTTCCATGTTCATACAGATAGCGGTGAAGATATTTCCATGTTCATCCAGATGGCTGTGTAGATATATCCATGTTCATACAGATGGCGGTGAAGATATTTCCATGTTCATACTGATAGCGGTGTAGATATCTCCATGTTCATACAGATAGAAGGGCTGATATTTCCATGTTCAAACACATACCTGTGCTGATATTTCCTTGTTTATACAGGTAGCGGTGTAGATATATCCATGTTTATACAGATAGCGAAGTAGATATTTCCATGTTTGTACAGATAGCGGTGTTGATATTTCCATGCTTATACAGATTGCGGTGAACATATCTCCATGTTAATACAGATGGCCGTCTAGATATGTATATGTTCATACTGATGTCAGTGCAGATATTTCCATGTTCATACAGATGGCGGAGTAGATATTTCCATGTTTATAGATATAGCGGTGTAGTTATTTCCATGTGTAAAGAGATAGCTGTGTAGGTATTTCCATGTATATGCAGATAGTGTACATATTTCCATTTTCATGCAGATAGCGGTGTAGATATTTCCATGTTCAAACAGATAGTGGTGTAGATATTTCCATGTTCATAGAGATAGCGGTGTAGATATTTCCATGTTCATACAGATAGCGGTGTAGATATTTCCATCTTTATACAGATAGCGGTGAAGATGTATGCATGTTTACACAGATAGCGGTGTAGATATTTCCATGTTCATACAGATGGCTGTGTAGATATATCCATGTTCATACAGATTGCTTTGTAGATATTTCCATGTTCATACAGATAGTGGTGTAGCTATTTCCATGTTCATACAGATAGCTGTGTAGATATTTCCATGTTTATACAGATAGCGGTGAAGATGTATGCATGTTTACACAGATATCGGTGTAGATATTTCAATGTTCATACAGATAGCGGTGTAGATATTTCCATGTTCATACAGATAGTGGTGCTGATATTTAAATGTTTATATGGGTAGCGGTGTAGATATTTCCATGTTTATACAGATAGCGGTGTAGATATTTCCAGGTTTATACAGATAGCGGTGTAGATATCTCCATCTTAATACAGATGGCGGTGTAGATGTTTATATGTTCATACAGATTGCGGTGTAGATATTTCCATGTTTATGCAGATAGCGGTGTAGATATTTCCATGTTCATACAGATAGCGGTGTAGATATTTCCATGTTTATACAGATAGCGGTGAAGATGTATGCATGTTTACACAGATAGCGGTGTATATACTTCCATGTTCATACAGATAGCTGTGTAGATATTTCAATGTTCATCCAGATGGCTGTGTAGATATATCCATGTTCATACAGATGGCGGTGAAGATTTTTCCATGTTCATACAGATAGTGGTGTAGATATTTCCATGTTCATACAGATAGCGGTGTAGATATTTCCATGTTCATACAGATAGCGGTGTAGCTATTTCCATGTTCATACAGATAGCGGTGCAGATATTTCCATTTTCATCCAGATGGCAGTGTAGATATATCCATGTTAATAAGGATGGCGGTGAAGATATTTCCATGTTCATACAGATAGCGGTGTAGATATTTCCATGTTCACACAGATAGCGGTTTAGGTGTTTCCATGTTCATACAGACAGAGGGGCTGATATTTCCATGTTCATACAGATAGCGGTGCTGATATTTCCATGTTTATACAGGTAGCGGTGTAGATATTTCCATATTTATACAGATAGCGGTGTAGATATTTCCATGTTTATACAGATAGCGGTGTAGATATTTCCATGTTTATACAGATGGCGGTGTAGATATCTCCATCTTAATACAGATCGCCGTGTAGATATTTATATGTTCATACAGATGGCGGTGCAGATATTTCCGTGTTCATTCAGATGGCGGTGTAGATATTTCCATGTTCATACAGATAGCGGTGTAGTTATTTCCACGTGTAAACAGATAGCTGTGTAGATATTTCCATGTATATGCAGATAGTTGTGTAGATATTTAAATTTTCATGCAGATAGCGGTGTAGATATTTCCATGTTCAGATAGCGGTGTAGATAATTCCATGTTCATACAGATAGAGGTGTAGATATTTCCATGTTTATACAGATTGCGGTGAAGATGTATGCATATTTAAACAGATAGCGGTGTAGATATTTCCATGTTCATACAGATAGCTGTGTAGATATTTCCGTGTTCATCCAGATGGCTGTGTAGATTTATCCATGTTCATACAGATAGCGGTGTAGATATTTCCATGTTCATACAGGTAGTGGTGTAGTTATTTCCATGTTCATACAGATAGCGGTGCAGGTATTTCCATGTTCATATAGATAGTGGTGTAGATATTTTCATGTTCATGGAGATAGCGGTGTAGATATTTCCAAGTTCATACAGATAGCGGTGCTGATATTTCCATGTTTATATTGGTAGCGGTGTAGATATTTCCATGTTTATACAGATTGCGGTGTAGATATTTCCATGTTTATACAGATAGCGGTGTAGATATTTCCAAGTTTATACAGATAGCGGTGTAGATATCCCCATCTTAATATAGATTGCGGTGTAGATATTTCCATGTTCATACAGATGGCTGTGTAGATATATCCATGTTCATACAGATGGCGGTGAAGATATTTCCATGTTCATACAGATAGCGGTGTAGTTATTTCCATGTGTAAAGAGATAGATTTGTAGATATTTCCATGTATATGCAGATAGCTGTGTAGATATTTCCATTTTCATGCAGATAGCGGTTTAGATATTTCCATGTTCAAAGAGATAGCGGTGTAGATATTTCCATGTTCATACAGATAGCGGTGTAGATATTTCCATGTTTATACAGATAGCGGTGGAGGTGTATGCATGTTTACACAGATAGCGGTGTAGATATTCCCATGTTCATACAGATCGCGGTGTAGATTTTTCCATATTCATCCAGATGGATGTGTAGACATATCCATGTTCAAACAGATGGCGGTGAAGATATTTCCATGTTCATACAGATAGCGGTGTAGATATTTCCATGTTCATACAGTTAGCGGTGTAGATATTTCCATGTTCATACAGATGCGTGTGTAGATATATCCATGTTCATACAGATGGCGTTGAAGATATTTCCATGTTCATACTGATAGCGGTGTAGGTATTTCCATGTTCATACAGATAGCGGTGTAGATATTTCCATGTTCAGATAGCGGTGTAGGTATATCCATGTTCATGCAGATAGCGTTGCTGATATTTCCATGTTTATATAGGTAGCGGTGTAGATATTTCCATGTTTATACAGATTGCGGTGTTGATATTTCCATGTTTATACAGATAGCGGTGTAGATATTTCCAAGTTTATACAGAGAGCGGTGTAGATATCTCCATCTTAATATAGATGGCGGTGTAGATATTATATGTTCATACAGATGGCGGTGCAGATATTTCCATGTTCATACAGATGGCGGTGTAGATATTTGTATGTTTATAGAGATAGCGCTGTAGTTATTTCCATGTGTAAAGAGATAGCTTTGTAGATATTTCCATGTATATGCAGATCGCTGTGTAGATATTTCCATTTTCATGCAGATAGTGGTGTAGATATTCCCATGTTCAAACAGATAGCGGTGTAGTTATTTCCATGTTCATACAGATAGCAGTGTAGATATTTCCATGTTTATATAGATAGCGGTGAATATGTATGCATGTTTACACAGATAGCGTTGTAGATATTTCCATCTTCATACAGATAGCGGTGTAGATATTTCCATGTTCATCCAGATGGCTGTGTTGATATATCCATGTTCATACAGATGGCGGTGAAGATATTTCCATGTTCATACAGATAGCGGTGTAGTTATTTCCACGTGTAAAGAGATAGCTGTGTAGATATTTCCATGTATATGCAGATAGCTGTGTAGATATTTCCATTTTCATGCAGATAGCGCTTTAGATATTTCCATGTTCAAACAGATAGCGGTGTAGATATTTCCATGTTCATACAGATAGCGGTGTAGATATTTCCATGGTTATACAGATAGCGGTGAAGGTGTATGCATGTTTACACAGATAGCGGTGTACATATTTCCATGTTCATACAGATCGCGGTGTATATATTTCCATGTTCATCCAGATGGCTGTGTAGCCATATCCATTTTCATACAGATGGCGGTGAAGATATTTCCATGTTCATACAGATAGCGGTGTAGATATTTCCATGTTCATACAGATAGCTGTGTAGATATTTCCATGTTCATACAGATGGCTGTGTAGATATATCCATATTCATACAGATGGCGGTAAAGATATTTCCATGTTCATACAGATAGCAGTGTAGATATATCCATGTTCATACAGATAGCGGTGTAGATATTTCTATGTTCATACCGATAGCGGTGCAGATATTTCCATGTTTATACAGGTAGCGGTGTAGATATTTCCATGTTTATACAGATAGCTGTGTAGATATTTCCATGTTTATAGAGATAGCGGTGTAGATATTTCCATCTTTATACAGATAGCGGTGTAGATATCTCCTTCTTAATACAGATGGCGGTGTAGATAATTATATGTTGTTACAGATGGCGGTGCAGATATTTCCATGTTCATACAGATGGCGGTGTAGATATTTCCATGTTTATAGAGATAGCGGTGTAGTTATTTCCATGTGTAAAGAGATAGCTGTGTAGATATTTCCATGTATATGCAGATAGCTGTGTAGATATTTCCATTTTCATGGAGACAGCGGTGTAGATATTTCCATGTTCAAACAGATAGCGGTGTAGATATTTCCATGTTCATACAGATAGCGGTGTAGATATTTCCATGTTTATACAGATAGCGGTGTAGATATTTCCATGTTTATACAGATAGCGGTGTAGATATTTCCATGTTTATACAGATAGCGGTGTAGATATCTCCATCTTAATACAGATGGCGGTGTAGATATTTATATGTTCATACAGATGGCGGTGCAGATATTTCCATGTTCATACGGATGGCGGTGAAGATATTTCCATGTTCATACAGATGGCGGTGTAGAAACTTCCATGTTCATACTGATAGCGGTGCTGATATTTCCATGTTTATACAGGTAGCGGTGTAGATATTTCCATGTTTATACAGATAGCGGTGTACATATTTCCATGTTTATAAACATAGCGGTGTAGATATTTCCATGTTTATACAGATAGCGGTGTAGATATTTCCATGTTTATGCAGATAGTTGTGTAGATATCTCCATCTTAATACAGATGGCGGTGTGGATATTTAAATGTTCATTAAGATGGCTGTGTAGACATATCCATGTTCATACAGATGGCGGTGAAGATATTTCCATGTTCATACAGATAGCGGTGTAGATATTTCCATGTTCATACAGATAGCGGTGTAGATATTTCCATGTTCATACAGATGGCTGTGTAGATATATCCATGTTCCTACAGAAGGCGGTGAAGATATTTCCATGTTCATACAGATGGCGGTGTAGATATTTCCATGTTCATACAGATAGCGGGGCTGATATTTCCATGTTTGTACATGTAGCGGTGTAGATATTTCCATGTTTATACAGATAGCGGTGTAGATATTTCCATGTTTATACACATAGCGGTGTAGATATTTCCATGTTCATACAGATAGCGGTGTATGTATTTCCATGTTCATAAAGATAGCGGTGTAGATATTTCCATTTTCATGCAGATAGCGGTGTATATGTTTCCCTGTTCAAACAGTTAGCAGTGTAGATATTTCCATGTTCATAAAGATAGCGGTGTAGATATTTCCATGTTTATACAGATAGCGGTGAAGTTGTATGCATGTTTACACAGTTAGCGGTGTAGATATTTCCACGTTCATTCAGATGGCTGTGTGGATATATCCATGTTCATACAGATGGCGGTGTAGATATTTCCATCTTCATACAGATAGCAGTGCAGATATTGCCATGTTCATCCAGATGGCTGTGTAGATATATCCATGTTCATACAGATGGCGGTGAAGATATTTCCATGTGTATACAGATAGCGGTGAAGTTGTATGCATGTTTACACAGATAGCGGTGTAGATATTTCCACGTTCATCCAGATGGCTGTGTAGATATATCCATGTTCATACAGATGGCGGTGAAGATATTTCCATGTTCATACAGATAGCGGTGTAGATATCTCCACCTTAATACAGATGGCGGTGTAGATATTTATATGTTCATACAGATGGCGGTGCAGATATTTCCATGTTCATACGGATGGCGGTGAAGATTTTTCCATGTTCATACAGATGGCGGTGTAGAAACTTCCATGTTCATACTGATAGCGGTTCTGATATTTCCATGTTTATACAGGTAGCGGTGTAGATATTTCCATGTTTATACAGATAGCAGTGTAGATATTTCCATGTTTATACACATAGCGGTGTAGATATTTCCATGTCTATACAGATAGCGGTGTAGATATTTCCATGTTTATGCAGATAGTGGTGTAGATATCTCCATCTTAATACAGATGGCGGTGTAGATATTTAAATGTTCATACAGATGGCGGTGCAGGTATTTCCATGTTCATACAGATGGCGGTGTAGATATTTCCATGTTCGTACAGATAGCGGTGTAGTTATTTCCATGTGTAAAGAGATACCTGTGTAGATATTTCCATGTATAAGCAGATAGCTGTGTAGATATTTCCGATTTCATGCAGATAGCGGTGTATATATTTCCCTGTTCAAACAGTTAGTGGTGTAGATATTTCCATGTTCATAAAGATAGCGGTGTAGATATTTCCATGTTTATACAGATAGCGGTGAAGATGTATGCATGTTTACACAGATAGCGGTGTAGATATTTCCATGTTCATCCACATGGCTGTGTAGATATATCCATGTTCATACAGATGGCGGTGAACATATTTCCATGTTCATACAGATAGCGGTGTAGATATTTCCATGTTCATACAGATAGCGGTGTAGATACTTCCATGTTCATACAGATAGCGGTGTATGTATTTCCATGTTCATACAGATAGCGGTGTAGATATTTCCATGTTCATACAGATCGCGGTGTATATATTTCCATGTTCATCCAGATGGCTGTGTAGCCATATCCATTTTCATACAGATGGCGGTGAAGATATTTCCATGTTCATACAGATAGCGGTGTAGATATTTCCATGTTCATACAGATAGCTGTGTAGATATTTCCATGTTCATACAGATGGCTGTTTAGATATAACCATATTCATACAGATGGCGGTAAAGATATTTCCATGTTCATACAGATAGCAGTGTAGATATATCCATGTTCATACAGATAGCGGTGTAGATATTTCTATGTTCATACCGATAGCGGTGCAGATATTTCCATGTTTATACAGGTAGCGGTGTAGATATTTCCATGTTTATACAGATAGCTGTGTAGATATTTCCATGTTTATAGAGATAGCGGTGTAGATATTTCCATCTTTATACAGATAGCGGTGTAGATATCTCCTTCTTAATACAGATGGCGGTGTAGATAATTATATGTTGTTACAGATGGCGGTGCAGATATTTCCATGTTCATACAGATGGCGGTGTAGATATTTCCATGTTTATAGAGATAGCGGTGTAGTTATTTCCATGTGTAAAGAGATAGCTGTGTAGATATTTCCATGTATATGCAGATAGCTGTGTAGATATTTCCATTTTCATGGAGACAGCGGTGTAGATATTTCCATGTTCAAACAGATAGCGGTGTAGATATTTCCATGTTTATACAGATAGCGGTGTAGATATTTCCATGTTTATACAGATAGCGGTGTAGATATTTCCATGTTTATACAGATAGCGGTGTAGATATTTCCATGTTTATACAGATAGCGGTGTAGATATCTCCATCTTAATACAGATGGCGGTGTAGATATTTATATGTTCATACAGATGGCGGTGCAGATATTTCCATGTTCATACGGATGGCGGTGAAGATATTTCCATGTTCATACAGATGGCGGTGTAGAAACTTCCATGTTCATACTGATAGCGGTGCTGATATTTCCATGTTTATACAGGTAGCGGTGTAGATATTTCCATGTTTATACAGATAGCGGTGTACATATTTCCATGTTTATAAACATAGCGGTGTAGATATTTCCATGTTTATACAGATAGCGGTGTAGATATTTCCATGTTTATGCAGATAGTTGTGTAGATATCTCCATCTTAATACAGATGGCGGTGTGGATATTTAAATGTTCATTAAGATGGCTGTGTAGACATATCCATGTTCATACAGATGGCGGTGAAGATATTTCCATGTTCATACAGATAGCGGTGTAGATATTTCCATGTTCATACAGATAGCGGTGTAGATATTTCCATGTTCATACAGATGGCTGTGTAGATATATCCATGTTCCTACAGAAGGCGGTGAAGATATTTCCATGTTCATACAGATGGCGGTGTAGATATTTCCATGTTCATACAGATAGCGGGGCTGATATTTCCATGTTTGTACATGTAGCGGTGTAGATATTTCCATGTTTATACAGATAGCGGTGTAGATATTTCCATGTTTATACACATAGCGGTGTAGATATTTCCATGTTCATACAGATAGCGGTGTATGTATTTCCATGTTCATACAGATAGCGGTGTAGATATTTCCATTTTCATGCAGATAGCGGTGTATATGTTTCCCTGTTCAAACAGTTAGCAGTGTAGATATTTCCATGTTCATAAAGATAGCGGTGTAGATATTTCCATGTTTATACAGATAGCGGTGAAGTTGTATGCATGTTTACACAGTTAGCGGTGTAGATATTTCCACGTTCATCCAGATGGCTGTGTGCATATATCCATGTTCATACAGATGGCGGTGTAGATATATCCATCTTCATACAGATAGCAGTGCAGATATTGCCATGTTCATCCAGATGGCTGTGTAGATATATCCATGTTCATACAGATGGCGGTGAAGATATTTCCATGTGTATACAGATAGCGGTGAAGTTGTATGCATGTTTACACAGATAGCGGTGTAGATATTTCCACGTTCATCCAGATGGCTGTGTAGATATATCCATGTTCATACAGATGGCGGTGAAGATATTTCCATGTTCATACAGATAGCGGTGTAGATATCTCCACCTTAATACAGATGGCGGTGTAGATATTTATATGTTCATACAGATGGCGGTGCAGATATTTCCATGTTCATACGGATGGCGGTGAAGATTTTTCCATGTTCATACAGATGGCGGTGTAGAAACTTCCATGTTCATACTGATAGCGGTTCTGATATTTCCATGTTTATACAGGTAGCGGTGTAGATATTTCCATGTTTATACAGATAGCAGTGTAGATATTTCCATGTTTATACACATAGCGGTGTAGATATTTCCATGTCTATACAGATAGCGGTGTAGATATTTCCATGTTTATGCAGATAGTGGTGTAGATATCTCCATCTTAATACAGATGGCGGTGTAGATATTTAAATGTTCATACAGATGGCGGTGCAGGTATTTCCATGTTCATACAGATGGCGGTGTAGATATTTCCATGTTCGTACAGATAGCGGTGTAGTTATTTCCATGTGTAAAGAGATACCTGTGTAGATATTTCCATGTATAAGCAGATAGCTGTGTAGATATTTCCGATTTCATGCAGATAGCGGTGTATATATTTCCCTGTTCAAACAGTTAGTGGTGTAGATATTTCCATGTTCATAAAGATAGCGGTGTAGATATTTCCATGTTTATACAGATAGCGGTGAAGATGTATGCATGTTTACACAGATAGCGGTGTAGATATTTCCATGTTCATCCACATGGCTGTGTAGATATATCCATGTTCATACAGATGGCGGTGAACATATTTCCATGTTCATACAGATAGCGGTGTAGATATTTCCATGTTCATACAGATAGCGGTGTAGATACTTCCATGTTCATACAGATAGCGGTGTATGTATTTCCATGTTCATACAGATAGCGGTGTAGATATTTCCATGTTCATCCTGATGGCTGTGTAGATATTTCCATGTTCAAACAGATAGCGGTGTAAATATTTCCATGTTCATACAGATAGCGGTGTAGATATTTCCATGTTCATCCAGATGGCTGTGTAGATATATCCATGTTCATACAGATGGCGGTGAAGATATTTCCATGTTCATACAGATGGCGTTGTAGATATTTCCATGTTCATACAGATAGCCTTGTAGATATTGCCATGTTCATACCGATAGTGGTGCTGATACTTCCATGTTTATACAGGTAGCGGTGTACATATTTCCGTGTTTATACAGGTAACGGTGTAGATATTTCCATGTTCATACAGATAGCGCTGTAGATATTTCCATGTTTATACAGATAGCGGTGTAGATATATCCTTCTTAATACAGATGGCGGTGTAGATATTTATATGTTCATACAGATGGCGGTGCAGATATTTCCATGTTCATGCAGATGGTGGTGTAGATATTTCCATGTTTATAGAGATAGCGGTGTAGTTATTTCCATGTGCAAAGAGATAGCTGTGTAGATATTTCAATGTATATGCAGATAGCTGTGTAGATATTTCCATTTTCATGCAGAGAGCGGTGTAGATATTTCCATGTTCAAACAGATAGCGGTGTAGATATTTCCATGTTCATACAGATAGCGGTGTGGATATTTCCATGTTTATACAGATAGCGGTGAAGATGTATGCATGTTTACAAAGATAGAGGTGTAGATATTTCCATGTTCATACAGATAGCGGTGTAGATATTTCCATGTTCATCCAGACGGCTGTGTAGACATATCCATGTTCATACAGATGGCGGTGAAGATATTTCCATGTTCATACAGATGGCTGTGTAGATATATCCATGTTCATACAGATGACGGTGAAGATTTTTCCATGTTCATACAGATGGCGATGTAGATATTTCCATGTTCATACAGATAGCGGTGCTGATATTTCCATGTTTATACAGGTAGCAGTGTAGATATTTCCATGTTTATGCAGATAGCGGTGTAGATATTTCCATGTTTATACACATAGCGGTGTAGATATTTCCATGTTTATACAGATAGCGGTGTAGATATCTCCATCTTAATACAGATGGCGGTGTAGATATTTATATGTTCATACAGATGGCGGTGCAGATATTTCCATGTTCATACATATGGCAGTGAAGATATTTCCATGTTCATACAGATGGCGGTGTAGATACTTCCATGTTCATACTGATAGTGGTGCTGATATTTCCATGTTTATACAGGTAGCGGTGTAGATATTTCCATGTTTATACAGATAGCGGTGTAGATATTACCATGTTTATACACATAGCGGTGTAGATATTTCCATGTTTATACAGATAGCGGTGTAGATATCTCCATCTTAATACAGATGGCGGTGTAGATATTTATATGTTTATTCAGATGGCGGTGCAGATATTTCCATGTTCATACAGATGGCGGTGTAGATATTTCCATGTTCATACAGATAGCGGTGTAGATATTTCCATGTTCATACAGATAGCGGTGTAGCTATTTCCATGTTCATACAGATAGCGGTGTAGCTATTTCCATGTTAATACAGATAGCGGTGTAGATATTTAGATGTTTATACAGATATCGGTGTAGATATTTCCATGTTCATACAGATAGCGGTGCTGATATTTCCATGTTTATACAGGTAGCGGTGTAGATATTTCCATGTTTATACCGATAGCGGTGAAGATGTATGCATGTTTACACATATAGCGGTGTAGATATTTTCATGTTCATCCAGATGGCTGTGTAGATATTTACATGTTCATACAGATAGCGGTGTAGATATTTCCATATTCATCCAGATGGCTGTGTAGATATATCCATGTTCATACAGATGGCAGTGAAGATATTTCCATGTTCATACAGATAGCGGTGTAGATATTTCCATGTTCATACAGATAGCGGTGTAGATATTTCCGTGTTCATACCGATAGCGGTGTAGATATTTCCATGTTCATCCAGACGGCTGTGTAGACATATCCATGTTCTTACAGATGGCGGTGAAGATATTTCCATGTTCTTACAGATGGCTGTGTAGATATATCCATGTTCATACAGATGACGGTGAAGATTTTTCCATGTTCATACAGATGGCGATGTAGATATTTCCATGTTCATACAGATAGCGGTGCTGATATTTCTATGTTTATACAGGTAGCAGTGTAGATATTTCCATGTTTGTGCAGATAGCGGTGTAGATATTTCCCTGTTTATACATAGCGGTGTAGATATTTCCATGTTTATACAGATAGCGGTGTAGATATCTCCATCTTAATACAGATGGCGGTGTAGATATTTATATGTTCATACAGATGGCGGTGCAGATATTTCCATGTTCATACAGATGGCGGTGAAGATATTTCCATGTTCATACAGATGGCGGTGTAGATACTTCCATGTTCATACTGATAGTGGTGCTGTTATTTCCATGTTTATACAGGTAGCGGTGTAGATATTTCCATGTTTATACAGATAGCGGTGTAGATATTACCATGTTTATACACATAGCGGTGTAGATATTTCCATGTTTATACAGATAGCGGTGTAGATATCTCCATCTTAATACAGATGGCGGTGTAGATATTTATATGTTTATTCAGATGGCGGTGCAGATATTTCCATGTTCATACAGATGGCGGTGTAGATATTTCCATGTTCATACAGATAGCGGTGTAGATATTTCCATGTTCATACAGATAGCGGTGTAGCTATTTCCATGTTCATACAGATAGCGGTGTAGCTATTTCCATGTTCATACAGATAGCAGTGTAGATATTTCCATGTTTATACAGATATCGGTGTAGATATTTCCATGTTCATACAGATAGCGGTGCTGATATTTCCATGTTTATACAGGTAGCGGTGTAGATATTTCCATGTTTATACCGATAGCGGTGAAGATGTATGCATGTTTACACATATAGCGGTGTAGATATTTTCATGTTCATCCAGATGGCTGTGTAGATATTTCCATGTTCATACAGATAGCGGTGTAGATATTTCCATGTTTATACAGATGGCGGTGTAGATATCTCCATCTTAATACAGATCGCCGTGTAGATATTTATATGTTCATACAGATGGCGGTGCAGATATTTCCGTGTTCATTCAGATGGCGGTGTAGATATTTCCATGTTCATACAGATAGCGGTGTAGTTATTTCCACGTGTAAAGAGATAGCTGTGTAGATATTTCCATGTATATGCAGATAGTTGTGTAGATATTTAAATTTTCATGCAGATAGCGGTGTAGATATTTCCATGTTCAGATAGCGGTGTAGATAATTCCATGTTCATACAGATAGAGGTGTAGATATTTCCATGTTTATACAGATTGCGGTGAAGATGTATGCATATTTAAACAGATAGCGGTGTAGATATTTCCATGTTCATACAGATAGCTGTGTAGATATTTCCGTGTTCATCCAGATGGCTGTGTAGATTTATCCATGTTCATACAGATAGCGGTGTAGATATTTCCATGTTCATACAGGTAGTGGTGTAGTTATTTCCATGTTCATACAGATAGCGGTGCAGGTATTTCCATGTTCATATAGATAGTGGTGTAGATATTTTCATGTTCATGGAGATAGCGGTGTAGATATTTCCAAGTTCATACAGATAGCGGTGCTGATATTTCCATGTTTATATTGGTAGCGGTGTAGATATTTCCATGTTTATACAGATTGCGGTGTAGATATTTCCATGTTTATACAGATAGCGGTGTAGATATTCCCAAGTTTATACAGATAGCGGTGTAGATATCCCCATCTTAATATAGATTGCGGTGTAGATATTTCCATGTTCATACAGATGGCTGTGTAGATATATCCATGTTCATACAGATGGCGGTGAAGATATTTCCATGTTCATACAGATAGCGGTGTAGTTATTTCCATGTGTAAAGAGATAGATTTGTAGATATTTCCAAGTATATGCAGATAGCTGTGTAGATATTTCCATTTTCATGCAGATAGCGGTTTAGATATTTCCATGTTCAAAGAGATAGCGGTGTAGATATTTCCATGTTCATACAGATAGCGGTGTAGATATTTCCATGTTTATACAGATAGCGGTGGAGGTGTATGCATGTTTACACAGATAGCGGTGTAGATATTCCCATGTTCGTACAGATCGCGGTGTAGATTTTTCCATATTCATCCAGATGGATGTGTAGACATATCCATGTTCAAACAGATGGCGGTGAAGATATTTCCATGTTCATACAGATAGCGGTGTAGATATTTCCATGTTCATACAGTTAGCGGTGTAGATATTTCCATGTTCATACAGATGCGTGTGTAGATATATCCATGTTCATACAGATGGCGTTGAAGATATTTCCATGTTCATACTGATAGCGGTGTAGGTATTTCCATGTTCATACAGATAGCGGTGTAGATATTTCCATGTTCAGATAGCGGTGTAGGTATATCCATGTTCATACAGATAGCGTTGCTGATATTTCCATGTTTATATAGGTAGCGGTGTAGATATTTCCATGTTTATACAGATTGCGGTGTTGATATTTCCATGTTTATACAGATAGCGGTGTAGATATTTCCAAGTTTATACCGAGAGCGGTGTAGATATCTCCATCTTAATATAGATGGCGGTGTAGATATTATATGTTCATACAGATGGCGGTGCAGATATTTCCATGTTCATACAGATGGCGGTGTAGATATTTGTATGTTTATAGAGATAGCGCTGTAGTTATTTCCATGTGTAAAGAGATAGCTTTGTAGATATTTCCATGTATATGCAGATCGCTGTGTAGATATTTCCATTTTCATGCAGATAGTGGTGTAGATATTCCCATGTTCAAACAGATAGCGGTGTAGTTATTTCCATGTTCATACAGATAGCAGTGTAGATATTTCCATGTTTATATAGATAGCGGTGAAGATGTATGCATGTTTACACAGATAGCATTGTAGATATTTCCATCTTCATACAGATAGCGGTGTAGATATTTCCATGTTCATCCAGATGGCTGTGTTGATATATCCATGTTCATACAGATGGCGGTGAAGATATTTCCATGTTCATACAGATAGCGGTGTAGTTATTTCCACGTGTAAAGAGATAGCTGTGTAGATATTTCCATGTATATGCAGATAGCTGTGTAGATATTTCCATTTTCATGCAGATAGCGCTTTAGATATTTCCATGTTCAAACAGATAGCGGTGTAGATATTTCCATGTTCATACAGATAGCGGTGTAGATATTTCCATGGTTATACAGATAGCGGTGAAGGTGTATGCATGTTTACACAGATAGCGGTGTACATATTTCCATGTTCATACAGATCGCGGTGTATATATTTCCATGTTCATCCAGATGGCTGTGTAGCCATATCCATTTTCATACAGATGGCGGTGAAGATATTTCCATGTTCATACAGATAGCGGTGTAGATATTTCCATGTTCATACAGATAGCTGTGTAGATATTTCCATGTTCATACAGATGGCTGTGTAGATATATCCATATTCATACAGATGGCGGTAAAGATATTTCCATGTTCATACAGATAGCAGTGTAGATATATCCATGTTCATACAGATAGCGGTGTAGATATTTCTATGTTCATACCGATAGCGGTGCAGGTATTTCCATGTTTATACAGGTAGCGGTGTAGATATTTCCATGTTTATACAGATAGCTGTGTAGATATTTCCATGTTTATAGAGATAGCGGTGTAGATATTTCCATCTTTATACAGATAGCGGTGTAGATATTTCCTTCTTAATACAGATGGCGGTGTAGATAATTATATGTTGTTACAGATGGCGGTGCAGATATTTCCATGTTCATACAGATGGCGGTGTAGATATTTCCATGTTTATAGAGATAGCGGTGTAGTTATTTCCATGTGTAAAGAGATAGCTGTGTAGATATTTCCATGTATATGCAGATAGCTGTGTAGATATTTCCATTTTCATGGAGACAGCGGTGTAGATATTTCCATGTTCAAACAGATAGCGGTGTAGATATTTCCATGTTCATACAGATAGCGGTGTAGATATTTCCATGTTTATACAGATAGCGGTGTAGATATTTCCATGTTTATACAGATAGCGGTGTAGATATTTCCATGTTTATACAGATAGCGGTGTAGATATCTCCATCTTAATACAGATGGCGGTGTAGATATTTATATGTTCATACAGATGGCGGTGCAGATATTTCCATGTTCATACGGATGGCGGTGAAGATATTTCCATGTTCATACAGATGGCGGTGTAGAAACTTCCATGTTCATACTGATAGCGGTGCTGATATTTCCATGTTTATACAGGTAGCGGTGTAGATATTTCCATGTTTATACAGATAGCGGTGTACATATTTCCATTTTTATAAACATAGCGGTGTAGATATTTCCATGTTTATACAGATAGCGGTGTAGATATTTCCATGTTTATGCAGATAGTTGTGTAGATATCTCCATCTTAATACAGATGGCGGTGTGGATATTTAAATGTTCATTAAGATGGCTGTGTAGACATATCCATGTTCATACAGATGGCGGTGAAGATATTTCCATGTTCATACAGATAGCGGTGTAGATATTTCCATGTTCATACAGATAGCGGTGTAGATATTTCCATGTTCATACAGATGGCTGTGTAGATATATCCATGTTCCTACAGAAGGCGGTGAAGATATTTCCATGTTCATACAGATGGCGGTGTAGATATTTCCATGTTCATACAGATAGCGGGGCTGATATTTCCATGTTTGTACATGTAGCGGTGTAGATATTTCCATGTTTATACAGATAGCGGTGTAGATATTTCCATGTTTATACACATAGCGGTGTAGATATTTCCATGTTCATACAGATAGCGGTGTATGTATTTCCATGTTCATACAGATAGCGGTGTAGATATTTCCATTTTCATGCAGATAGCGGTGTATATGTTTCCCTGTTCAAACAGTTAGCAGTGTAGATATTTCCATGTTCATAAAGATAGCGGTGTAGATATTTCCATGTTTATACAGATAGCGGTGAAGTTGTATGCATGTTTACACAGTTAGCGGTGTAGATATTTCCACGTTCATCCAGATGGCTGTGTGGATATATCCATGTTCATACAGATGGCGGTGTAGATATTTCCATCTTCATACAGATAGCAGTGCAGATATTGCCATGTTCATCCAGATGGCTGTGTAGATATATCCATGTTCATACAGATGGCGGTGAAGATATTTCCATGTGTATACAGATAGCGGTGAAGTTGTATGCATGTTTACACAGATAGCGGTGTAGATATTTCCACGTTCATCCAGATGGCTGTGTAGATATATCCATGTTCATACAGATGGCGGTGAAGATATTTCCATGTTCATACAGATAGCGGTGTAGATATCTCCACCTTAATACAGATGGCGGTGTAGATATTTATATGTTCATACAGATGGCGGTGCAGATATTTCCATGTTCATACGGATGGCGGTGAAGATTTTTCCATGTTCATACAGATGGCGGTGTAGAAACTTCCATGTTCATACTGATAGCGGTTCTGATATTTCCATGTTTATACAGGTAGCGGTGTAGATATTTCCATGTTTATACAGATAGCAGTGTAGATATTTCCATGTTTATACACATAGCGGTGTAGATATTTCCATGTCTATACAGATAGCGGTGTAGATATTTCCATGTTTATGCAGATAGTGGTGTAGATATCTCCATCTTAATACAGATGGCGGTGTAGATATTTAAATGTTCATACAGATGGCGGTGCAGGTATTTCCATGTTCATACAGATGGCGGTGTAGATATTTCCATGTTCGTACAGATAGCGGTGTAGTTATTTCCATGTGTAAAGAGATACCTGTGTAGATATTTCCATGTATATGCAGATAGCTGTGTAGATATTTCCGATTTCATGCAGATAGCGGTGTATATATTTCCCTGTTCAAACAGTTAGTGGTGTAGATATTTCCATGTTCATAAAGATAGCGGTGTAGATATTTCCATGTTTATACAGATAGCGGTGAAGATGTATGCATGTTTACACAGATAGCGGTGTAGATATTTCCATGTTCATCCACATGGCTGTGTAGATATATCCATGTTCATACAGATGGCGGTGAACATATTTCCATGTTCATACAGATAGCGGTGTAGATATTTCCATGTTCATACAGATAGCGGTGTAGATACTTCCATGTTCATACAGATAGCGGTGTATGTATTTCCATGTTCATACAGATAGCGGTGTAGATATTTCCATGTTCATCCAGATGGCTGTGTAGATATTTCCATGTTCATACAGATAGCGGTGTAAATATTTCCATGTTCATACAGATAGCGGTGTAGATATTTCCATGTTCATCCAGATGGCTGTGTAGATATATCCATGTTCATACAGATGGCGGTGAAGATATTTCCATGTTCATACAGATGGCGTTGTAGATATTTCCATGTTCATACAGATAGCCTTGTAGATATTGCCATGTTCATACCGATAGTGGTGCTGATACTTCCATGTTTATACAGGTAGCGGTGTACATATTTCCGTGTTTATACAGGTAACGGTGTAGATATTTCCATGTTCATACAGATAGCGCTGTAGATATTTCCATGTTTATACAGATAGCGGTGTAGATATATCCTTCTTAATACAGATGGCGGTGTAGATATTTATATGTTCATACTGATGGCGGTGCAGATATTTCCATGTTCATGCAGATGGTGGTGTAGATATTTCCATGTTTATAGAGATAGCGGTGTAGTTATTTCCATGTGCAAAGAGATAGCTGTGTAGATATTTCAATGTATATGCAGATAGCTGTGTAGATATTTCCATTTTCATGCAGAGAGCGGTGTAGATATTTCCATGTTCAAACAGATAGCGGTGTAGATATTTCCATGTTCATACAGATAGCGGTGTGGATATTTCCATGTTTATACAGATAGCGGTGAAGATGTATGCATGTTTACAAAGATAGAGGTGTAGATATTTCCATGTTCATACAGATAGCGGTGTAGATATTTCCATGTTCATCCAGACGGCTGTGTAGACATATCCATCTTCATACAGATGGCGGTGAAGATATTTCCATGTTCATACAGATGCCTGTGTAGATATATCCATGTTCATACAGATGACGGTGAAGATTTTTCCATGTTCATACAGATGGCGATGTAGATATTTCCATGTTCATACATTTAGCGGTGCTGATATTTCTATGTTTATACAGGTAGCAGTGTAGATATTTCCATGTTTGTGCAGATAGCAGTGTAGATATTTCCCTGTTTATACATAGCGGTGTAGATATTTCCATGTTTATACAGATAGCGGTGTAGATATCTCCATCTTAATACAGATGGCGGTGTAGATATTTATATGTTCATACAGATGGCGGTGCAGATATTTCCATGTTCATACAGATGGCGGTGAAGATATTTCCATGTTCATACAGATGGCGGTGTAGATACTTCCATGTTCATACTGATAGTGGTGCTGTTATTTCCATGTTTATACAGGTAGCGGTGTAGATATTTCCATGTTTATACAGATAGCGGTGTAGATATTACCATGTTTATACACATAGCGGTGTAGATATTTCCATGTTTTTACAGATAGCGGTGTAGATATCTCCATCTTAATACAGATGGCGGTGTAGATATTTATATGTTTATTCAGATGGCGGTGCAGATATTTCCATGTTCATACAGATGGCGGTGTAGATATTTCCATGTTCATACAGATAGCGGTGTAGATATTTCCATGTTCATACAGATAGCGGTGTAGCTATTTCCATGTTCATACAGATAGCGGTGTAGCTATTTCCATGTTCATACAGATAGCGGTGTAGATATTTCCATGTTTATACAGATATCGGTGTAGATATTTCCATGTTCATACAGATAGCGGTGCTGATATTTCCATGTTTATACAGGTAGCGGTGTAGATATTTCCATGTTTATACCGATAGCGGTGAAGATGTATGCATGTTTACACATATAGCGGTGTAGATATTTTCATGTTCATCCAGATGGCTGTGTAGATATTTCCATGTTCATACAGATAGCGGTGTAGATATTTCCATGTTCATCCAGATGGCTGTGTAGATATATCCATGTTCATACAGATGGCAGTGAAGATATTTCCATGTTCATACAGATAGCGGTGTAGATATTTCCATGTTCATACAGATAGCGGTGTAGATATTTCCGTGTTCATACCGATAGCGGTGCTGATATTTCCATGTTTATACTGGTAGCGGTGTAGATATTTCCATGTTTATACAGATAGCGGTGTAGATATTTCCATGTTTATACAGATAGCAGTGTAGATATTTCCATGTTTATACAGATATCAGTGTAGATATCTCCTTCTTAATGCAGATGGTGGTGTAGATATTTATATGTTCATACAGATGGCGGGGCAGATATTTCCATGTTCATACAGATGGCGCTGTAGATATTTCCATGTTCATACAGATAGCGGTGTAGTTATTTCCATGTGTAAAGAGATAGCTGTGTAGATATTCCCTTGTATATTCAGATAGCTGTGTAGATATTTCCATGTTCATACAGATAGCGGTGCTGATATTTCCATGTTTATACAGGTAGCGGTGTAGATATTTCCATGTTTATACAGATAGCGGTGAAGATGTATGCATGTTTACACAGATAGCGGTGTTGATATTTTCATGTTCATCCAGATGGCTTTGTAGATATTTCCATGTTCATACAGATAGCGGTGTAGATATTTCCATGTTCATCCAGATGGCTGTGTAGATATATCCATGTTCATACAGATGGCGGTGAAGATATTTCCATGTTCATACAGATAGCGGTGCAGATATTTCCATGTTCAAAGAGATAGCGGTGTAGATATTTCCATGTTCATACAGATAGCAGTGTAGCTATTTCCATGTTCCTACAGATAGCGGTGTAGATATTTTCATGTTCATCCAGATGGCTGTGTAGATATATCCATGTTCATACATATGGCGGTGAAGATATTTCCATATTCATACAGATAGCGGTGTAGATATATCCATGTTCATACAGATAGTGGTGTAGATATTTCCATGTTCATACAGATAGCGGCGCAGATATTTCCATGTTTATGCAGATAGCGGTGTATATATTTCCGTGTTCAAACAGTTAGCGGTTTAGATATTTCCATGTTCATAAAGATAGTGGTGTAGATATTTCCATGTTTATACAGATAGCGGTGAAGATGTATGCATGTTTACACAGATAGCGGTGTAGATATTTCCATGTTCATCCACATGGCTGTGTAGATATATCCATGTTCATACAGATGGCGGTGAAGATATTTCCATGTTCATACAGATAGCGGTTTAGATATTTCCATGTTCATACAGATTGCGGTGTAGATATTTCCATGTTCATACAGATAGCGGTGTATGTATTTCCATGTTCATACATATAGCGGTGTAGATATTTAAATGTTCATACAGATAGCGGTGTAGATATTTCCATGTTCATACAGATAGGGGTGTATGTATTTCCAGGTTCATACAGATAGTGGTGTAGATATTTCCATTTTCATGCAGATACCGGTGTATATATTTCCCTGTTCAAACAGTTAGCGGTGTAGATATTTCCATGTTCATAAAGATAGCGGTGTAGATATTTCCATGTTTATACAGATAGCGGTGAAGATGTATGCATGTTTTCACAGATATCGGTGTAGATATTTCCATGTTCATCCACATGGCTGTGTAGATATATCCATCTTCATGCAGATGGCGGTGAAGATATTTCCATGTTCATACAGATAGCGGTGTAGATAATTCCATGTTCATACAGATAGCGGTGTAGATATTTCCATGTTCATACAGATTGCGGTGTATGTATTTCCATGTTCATACAGATAGCGGTGTAGATATTTCCATGTTCATCCTGATGGCTGTGTAGATATTTCCATGTTCATACAGATAGCGGTGGAAATATTTCCATGTTCATACAGATAGCGGTGTAGATATTTCCATGTTCATCCAGATGGCTGTGTAGATATATCCATGTTCATACAGATGGCGGTGAAGATATTTCCATGTTCATACAGATAGCGTTGTAGATATTTCCATGTTCGTACAGAAAGCGGTGTAGATATTTCCTTGTTCATACAGATAGCGGTGTATGTATTTCCATGTTCATACAGATGGCAGTGTAGATATTTCCATTTTCAAGCAGATAGCGCTGTATATATTTCCATGTTCAAACAGATAGCGGTGTAAATATTTCCATGTTCATACAGATAGTGGTGTAGATATCTCCATCTTAATACAGATGGCGGTGTAGATATTTATATGTTCATACAGATGGCGGTGCAGATATTTCCATGTTCATACAGATGGCGGTGAAGATATTTCCATGTTCATACAGATGGCGGTGTAGATACTTCCATGTTCATACTGATAGCGGTGCTGATATTTCCATGTTTATACAGGTAGCGGTGTAGATATTTCCATGTTTATACAGATAGCGGTGTAGATATTACCATGTTTATACACGTAGCGGTGTAGATATTTCCATGTTTATACAGATAGTGGTGTAGATATCTCCATCTTAATACAGATGGCGGTGTAGATATTTATATGTATATTCAGATGGCGGTGCAGATATTTCCATGTTCATACAGATGGTGGTGTAGATATTTCCATGTTCATACAGATAGCGGTGTAGATATTTCCATTTGTAAAGAGATAGCTGTGTGGATATTCCCATGTATATGCAGATAGCTGTGTAGATATTTCCATTTTCAAGCAGATACCGGTGTATGTACTTCCCTGTTCAAACAGATAGCGGTGTAGATATTTCCATGTTCATACAGATAGTGCTGTAGATATTTCCATGTTCATACAGATAGCGGTGTAGCTATTTCCATGTTCATACAGATAGCGGTGTGGATATTTCCATGTTCATAGAGATAGCGGTGTAGATATTTCCATGTTTATACAGGTAGCGGTGTAGGTATTTCCATGTTTATAGAGATAGCGGTGAAGATGTATGCATGTTTACACAGATAGCGGTGTAGATATTTCCATGTTCATCCAGATGGCTGTGTAGATATATCCATGTTCATACAGATGGCGGTGAAGATATTTCCATGTTCATACAGATAGCGGTGTAGATATTTCCATGTTCATAGAGATAGCGGTGTAGATATTTCCATGTTCATACAGATAGCGGTGTATGTATATCCATGTTCATACAGATAGCGGTGTAGATATTTCCATGTTCATCCTGATGGCTGTGTACATATTTCCATGTTCATACAGATAGCGGTGTAGTTATTTCCATGTTCATACAGATAGCGGTGTAGATATTTCCATGTTCATCCAGATGGCTGTGTACATATATCCATGTTCATACAGATGGCGGTGAACATATTTCCATGTTCATACAGATGGCGTTGTAGATATTTCCATGTTCATACAGATAGCCGTGTAGATATTGGCATGTTCATACCGATAGCGGTGCTGATACTTCCATGTTTATACAGGTAGCGGTGTACATATTTCTGTGTTTTTACAGGTAGCGGTGTAGATATTTCCATGTTCATACAGATAGCGGTGTAGATATTTCCATGTTTATACAGATAGCGGCGTAGATATCTCCTTCTTAATACAGACGGCAGTGTAGATATTTATATGTTCATACAGATGGCGGTGCAGATATTTCCATTTTCATACAGATGGCGGTGTAGATATTTCCATGTTTATAGAGATAGCGGTGTAGTTATTTCCATGTGCAAAGAGATAGCTGTGTAGATATTTCCATGTATATGCAGATAGCTGTGTAGATATTTCCATTTTCATGCAGATAACGGTGTAGATATTTCCATGTTCAAACAGATAGCGGTGTAGATATTTCCATGTTCATACAGATAGCGGTGTGGATATTTCCATGTTTGTACAGATAGCGGTGAAGATGTATGCATGTTTACACAGATAGCGGTGTAGATATTTCCATGTTCATACAGATAGCTGTGTAGATATTTCCATGTTAATCCAGACGGCTGTGTACACATATCCATGTTCATACAGATGGCGGTGAAGATATTTCCATGTTCATACAGATGGCGTTGTAGATATTTCCATGTTCATACAGATAGCCGTGTAGATATTGGCATGTTCATACCGATAGCGGTACTGATCCTTCCATGTTTAAACAGGTAGCGGTGTACATATTTCTGTGTTTATACAGGTAGCGGTGTAGATATTTCCATGTTCATACAGATAGCCGTGTAGATATTTCCATGTTTGTACAGATAGCGGTGTAGATATCTCCTTCTTAATACAGATGGCAGTGTAGATATTTATATGTTCATACAGATGGCGGGGCAGATATTTCCATGTTCATACACACGGCGGTGTAGATATTTCCATGTTCATACCGATAGTGGTGCAGTTATTTCCATGTGTAAAGAGATAGCTGTGTAGATATTTCCATGTATATGCAGATAGCTGTGTAGATATTTCCATTTTCATGCAGATAGCGGTGTATATATTTCCCTGTTCAAACAGTTAGCGGTGTAGATAATTCCATGTTCAGAAAGATAGCGGTGTAGATATTTCCATGTTTATACAGATAGCGGTGAAGATGTATGCATGTTTACACAGATAGCGGTGTAGTTATTTCCATGTTCATCCAGATGGCTGTGTAGATATATCCATGTTCATACAGATGGTGGTGAAGATATTTCCATGTTCATACAGATAGCGGTGTAGATATTTCCATGTTCATACAGAAAGCGGTGTAGATATTTCCTTGTTCATACAGATAGCGGTGTATGTATTTCCATCTTCATACAGATAGCAGGGTAGATATTTCCATTTTCAAGCAGATACCGCTGTATGTATTTCCATGTTCAAACAGATAGCGGTGTAAATATTTCCATGTTCATACAGATAGCGGTGTAGATATTTCCATGTTCATCCAGATGGCTGTGTGGATATATCCATGTTCATACAGATGGCGGTGAAGATATTTCCATGTTCATACAGATGGCGTTGTAGATATTTCCATGTTCATACAGATAGCCGTGTAGATATTGCCATGTTCATACCGATAGGGGAGCTGATACTTCCATGTTTATACAGGTAGCGGTGTAGATATTTCCGTGTTTATACAGGTAACGGTGTAGATATTTCCATGTACATACAGATAGCGGTGTAGATATTTCCATGTTTATACAGATAGCGGTGTAGATATCTCCTTCTTATTACAGATGGCGGTGTAGAAACTTCCATGTTCATACTGATAGCGGTTCTGATATTTCCATGTTTATACAGGTAGCGGTGTAGATATTTCCATGTTTATACAGATAGCAGTGTAGATATTTCCATGTTTATACACATAGAGGTGTAGATATTTCCATGTCTATACAGATAGCGGTGTAGATATTTCCATGTTTATGCAGATAGTGGTGTAGATATCTCCATCTTAATACAGATGGCGGTGTAGATATTTAAATGTTCATACAGATGGCAGTGCAGATATTTCCATGTTCATACAGATGGCGGTGTAGATATTTCCATGATCGTACAGATAGCGGTGTAGTTATTTCCATGTGTAAAGAGATAGCTGTGTAGATATTTCCATGTATAAGCAGATAGCTGTGTAGATATTTCCGTTTTCATGCAGATAGCGGTGTATATATTTCCCTGTTCAAACAGTTAGTGGTGTAGATATTTCCATGTTCATAAAGATAGCGGTGTAGATATTTCCATGTTCATCCAGATGGCTGTGTAGATATATCCATGTTCATACAGATAGAGGTGAAGATATTTCCATGTTCATACAGATAGCGGAGCAGATATTTCCATGTTCATCCAGATGGCTGTGTAGATATATCCATGTTCATACTGATGGCGGTGAAGATATTTCAATGTTCATACAGATAGCGGTGCAGATATTTCCATGTTCATACAGATAGCGGTGTAGATATTTCCATGTTCATACAGATAGGGGTGTATGTATTTCCATGTTCATACAGATAGTGGTGTAGGTATTTCCATTTTCATGCAGATAGCGGTGTATATATTTCCCTGTTGAAACAGTTAGCGTTGTAGATATTTCCATGTTCATAAAGATAGCGGTGAAGATATTTCCATGTTTATACAGATAGCGGTGAAGATGTATGCATGTTTTCACAGATATCGGTGTAGATATTTCCATGTTCATCCACATGGCTGTGTAGATATATCCATGCTCATACAGATGGCGGTGAAGATATTTCCATGTTCATACAGATAGCGGTGTAGATATTTCCATGTTCATACAGATAGCGTTGTAGATATTTCCATGTTCATACAGATAGCGGTGAATGTATTTCCATGTTCATACAGATAGCGGTGTAGATATTTCCATGTTCATCCTGATGGCTGTGTAGATATTTTCATGTTCATACAGATAGCGGTGTAAATATTTCCATGTTCATACAGATAGCGGTGTAGATATTTCCATGTTCATCCAGATGGCTGTGTAGATATATCCATGTTCATACAGATGGCGGTGAAGATATTTCCATGTTCATACAGATGGCGTTGTAGATATTTCCATGTTCATACAGATAGCCTTGCAGATATTGCCATGTTCATACCGATAGCGGTGCTGATACTTCCATGTTTATACAGGTAGCGGTGTACATATTTCCGTGTTTATACAGGTAACGGTGTAGATATTTCCATGTTCATACAGATAGCGGTGTAGATATTTCCATGTTTATACAGATAGCGGTGTAGATATCTACATCTTAATACAGATGGCGGTGTAGATATTTATATGTTCATACAGATGGCGGTGCAGATATTTCCATGTTCATACGGATGGCGGTGAAGATATTTCCATGTTCATTCAGATGGCGGTGTAGATACTTCCATGTTCATACTGATAGTGGTGCTGATATTTCCATGTTTATACAGGTAGCGGTGTAGATATTTCCATGTTTATACAGATAGCGGTGTAGATATTACCATGTTTATACACATAGCGGTGTAGATATTTCCATGTTTATACAGATAGCGGTGTAGATATCTCCATCTTAATACAGATGGCGGTGTAGATATTTATATGTTTATTCAGATGGCGGTGCAGATATTTCCATGTTCATACAGATGGCGGTGTAGATATTTCCATGTTCATACAGATAGCGGTGTAGATATTTCCATTTATATGCAGATAGCTGTGTAGATATCTCCATCTTAATACAGATGGCGGTGTAGATATTTATATCTTCATACAGATGGCGGAGAGATAGCGGTGCTGATATTTCCATGTTTATACAGATAACTGTGCTGATATTTCCATGTTTATACAGGTAGCGGTGTAGATATTTCCATGTTTATACAGATAGTGGTGTAGATATTTCCATGTTTATACAGATAGCGGTGTAGATATTTCCAAGTTTATACAGATAGATGTGTAGATATCTCCATCTTAATACAGATGGCTGTGTAGATATTTATATGTTCATACAGATGTCGGTGCAGATATTTCCATGTTCATTCAGATGGCGGTGTAGATATTTCCATGTTTATAGAGATAGCGGTGTAGTTATTTCCATGTGTAAAGAGATAGCTGTGTAGATATTCCCATGTATATGCAGATAGCTGTGTAGATATTTCCATTTTCAAGCAGATAGCGGTGTATATACTTCCCTGTTCAAACAGATAGCGGTGTAGATATTTCCATGTTCATACAGATAGTGCTGTAGATATTTCCATGTTCATACAGATAGCGGTGTAGCTATTTCCATGTTCATACAGATAGCGGTGTGGATATTTCCATGTTCATAGAGATAGCGGTGTAGATATTTCCATGTTTATACAGGTAGCGGTGTAGATATTTCCATGTTTATACAGATAGCGGTGAAGATGTATGCATGATTACACAGATAGCGGTGTAGATATTTTCATGTTCATCCAGATGGCTTTGTAGATATTTCCATTTTCATACAGATAGCGGTGTAGATATTTCCATGTTCATCCAGATGGCTGTGTAGATATATCCATGTTCATACAGATGGCGGTGAAGATATTTCCATGTTCATACAGATAGCGGTGCAGATATTTCCATGTTCAAAGAGATAGCGGTGTACATATTTCCATGTTCATACAGATAGCAGTGTAGCTATTTCCATGTTCCTACAGATAGCGGTGTAGATATTTCCATGTTCATCCAGATGGCTGTGTAGATATATCTATGTTCATACATATGGCGGTGAAGATATTTCCATATTCATACAGATAGCGGTGTAGATATATCCATGTTCATACAGATAGTGGTGTAGATATTTCCATGTTCATACAGATAGCGGTGCAGATATTTCCATGTTTATGCAGATAGCGGTGTATATATTTCCGTGTTCAAACAGTTAGCGGTTTAGATATTTCCATGCTCATAAAGATAGCGGTGTAGATATTTCCATGTTTATACAGATAGCGGTGAAGATGTATGCATGTTTACACAGATAGCGGTGTAGATATTTCCATGTTCATCCACATGGCTGTGTAGATATATCCATGTTCATACAGATGGCGGTGAAGATATTTCCATGTTCATACAGATAGCGGTGTAGATATTTCCATGTTCATACAGATAGCGGTGTAGATATTTCCATGTTCATACAGATAGCGGTGTATGTATTTCCATGTTCATACATATAGCGGTGTAGATATTTCCATGTTCATACAGATAGCGGTGTAGATATTTCCATGTTCATACAGATAGGGGTGTATGTATTTCCAGGTTCATACAGATAGTGGTGTAGATATTTCCATTTTCATGCAGATACCGGTGTATATATTTCCCTGTTCAAACAGTTAGCGGTGTAGATATTTCCATGTTCATAAAGATAGCGGTGTAGATATTTCCATGTTTATACAGATAGCGGTGAAGATGTATGCATGTTTTCACAGATATCGGTGTAGATATTTCCATGTTCATCCACATGGCTGTGTAGATATATACATCTTCATACAGATGGCGGCGAAGATATTTCCATGTTCATACAGATAGCGGTGTAGATATTTCCATGTTCATACAGATAGCGGTGTAGTTATTTCCATGTTCATACAGATTGCGGTGTATGTATTTCCATGTTCATACAGATAGCGGTGTAGATATTTCCATGTTCATACAGATTGCGGTGTATGTATTTCCATGTTCATACAGATAGCGGTGTAGATATTTCCATGTTCATCCTGATGGCTGTGTAGATATTTCCATGTTCATACAGATAGCGGTGGAAATATTTCCATGTTCATACAGATAGCGGTGTAGATATTTCCATGTTCATCCAGATGGCTGTGTAGATATATCCATGTTCATACAGATGGCGGTGAAGATATTTCCATGTTCATACAGATAGCGTTGTAGATATTTCCATGTTCGTACAGAAAGCGGTGTAGATATTTCCTTGTTCATACAGATAGCGGTGTATGTATTTCCATGTTCATACAGATGGCAGTGTAGATATTTCCATTTTCAAGCAGATAGCGCTGTATATATTTCCATGTTCAAACAGATAGCGGTGTAAATATTTCCATGTTCATACAGATAGTGGTGTAGATATCTCCATCTTAATACAGATGGCGGTGTAGATATTTATATGTTCATACAGATGGCGGTGCAGATATTTCCATGTTCATACAGATGGCGGTGAAGATATTTCCATGTTCATACAGATGGCGGTGTAGATACTTCCATGTTCATACTGATAGCGGTGCTGATATTTCCATGTTTATACAGGTAGCGGTGTAGATATTTCCATGTTTATACAGATAGCGGTGTAGATATTACCATGTTTATACACGTAGCGGTGTAGATATTTCCATGTTTATACAGATAGTGGTGTAGATATCTCCATCTTAATACAGATGGCGGTGTAGATATTTATATGTATATTCAGATGGCGGTGCAGATATTTCCATGTTCATACAGATGGTGGTGTAGATATTTCCATGTTCATACAGATAGCGGTGTAGATATTTCCATTTGTAAAGAGATAGCTGTGTGGATATTCCCATGTATATGCAGATAGCTGTGTAGATATTTCCATTTTCAAGCAGATACCGGTGTATGTACTTCCCTGTTCAAACAGATAGCGGTGTAGATATTT
Source organism: Gorilla gorilla gorilla (assembly GCF_029281585.2). Lineage (NCBI taxonomy): Eukaryota > Metazoa > Chordata > Mammalia > Primates > Hominidae > Gorilla > Gorilla gorilla. Next base: position 3,966,945 of record NC_073244.2, on the reverse strand, counting down.
CCATGTTCATACAGATAGTGCTGTAGATATTTTCATGTTCATACAGATAGCGGTGTAGCTATTTCCATGTTCATACAGATAGCGGTGTGGATATTTCCATGTTCATAGAGATAGCGGTGTAGATATTTCCATGTTTATACAGGTAGCGGTGTAGGTATTTCCATGTTTATAGAGATAGCGGTGAAGATGTATGCATGTTTACACAGATAGCGGTGTAGATATTTCCATGTTCATCCAGATGGCTGTGTAGATATATCCATGTTCATACAGATGGCGGTGAAGATATTTCCATGTTCATACAGATAGCGGTGTAGATATTTCCATGTTCATAGAGATAGCGGTGTAGATATTTCCATGTTCATACAGATAGCGGTGTATGTATATCCATGTTCATACAGATAGCGGTGTAGATATTTCCATGTTCATCCTGATGGCTGTGTACATATTTCCATGTTCATACAGATAGCGGTGTAGTTATTTCCATGTTCATACAGATAGCGGTGTAGATATTTCCATGTTCATCCAGATGGCTGTGTACATATATCCATGTTCATACAGATGGCGGTGAACATATTTCCATGTTCATACAGATGGCGTTGTAGATATTTCCATGTTCATACAGATAGCCGTGTAGATATTGGCATGTTCATACCGATAGCGGTGCTGATACTTCCATGTTTATACAGGTAGCGGTGTACATATTTCTGTGTTTTTACAGGTAGCGGTGTAGATATTTCCATGTTCATACAGATAGCGGTGTAGATATTTCCATGTTTATACAGATAGTGGCGTAGATATCTCCTTCTTAATACAGACGGCAGTGTAGATATTTATATGTTCATACAGATGGCGGTGCAGATATTTCCATTTTCATACAGATGGCGGTGTAGATATTTCCATGTTTATAGAGATAGCGGTGTAGTTAGTTCCATGTGCAAAGAGATAGCTGTGTAGATATTTCCATGTATATGCAGATAGCTGTGTAGATATTTCCATTTTCATGCAGATAACGGTGTAGATATTTCCATGTTCAAACAGATAGCGGTGTAGATATTTCCATGTTCATACAGATAGCGGTGTGGATATTTCCATGTTTGTACAGATAGCGGTGAAGATGTATGCATGTTTACACAGATAGCGGTGTAGATATTTCCATGTTCATACAGATAGCTGTGTAGATATTTCCATGTTAATCCAGACGGCTGTGTACACATATCCATGTTCATACAGATGGCGGTGAAGATATTTCCATGTTCATACAGATGGCGTTGTAGATATTTCCATGTTCATACAGATAGCCGTGTAGATATTGGCATGTTCATACCGATAGCGGTACTGATCCTTCCATGTTTAAACAGGTAGCGGTGTACATATTTCTGTGTTTATACAGGTAGCGGTGTAGATATTTCCATGTTCATACAGATAGCCGTGTAGATATTTCCATGTTTGTACAGATAGCGGTGTAGATATCTCCTTCTTAATACAGATGGCAGTGTAGATATTTATATGTTCATACAGATGGCGGGGCAGATATTTCCATGTTCATACACACGGCGGTGTAGATATTTCCATGTTCATACAGATAGTGGTGCAGTTATTTCCATGTGTAAAGAGATAGCTGTGTAGATATTTCCATGTATATGCAGATAGCTGTGTAGATATTTCCATTTTCATGCAGATAGCGGTGTATATATTTCCCTGTTCAAACAGTTAGCGGTGTAGATATTTCCATGTTCAGAAAGATAGCGGTGTAGATATTTCCATGTTTATACAGATAGCGGTGAAGATGTATGCATGTTTACACAGATAGCGGTGTAGTTATTTCCATGTTCATCCAGATGGCTGTGTAGATATATCCATGTTCATACAGATGGTGGTGAAGATATTTCCATGTTCATACAGATAGCGGTGTAGATATTTCCATGTTCATACAGAAAGCGGTGTAGATATTTCCTTGTTCATACAGATAGCGGTGTATGTATTTCCATCTTCATACAGATAGCTGTGTAGATATTTCCATTTTCAAGCAGATACCGCTGTATGTATTTCCATGTTCAAACAGATAGCGGTGTAAATATTTCCATGTTCATACAGATAGCGGTGTAGATATTTCCATGTTCATCCAGATGGCTGTGTAGATATATCCATGTTCATACAGATGGCGGTGAAGATATTTCCATGTTCATACAGATGGCGTTGTAGATATTTCCATGTTCATACAGATAGCCGTGTAGATATTGCCATGTTCATACCGATAGGGGAGCTGATACTTCCATGTTTATACAGGTAGCGGTGTAGATATTTCCGTGTTTATACAGGTAACGGTGTAGATATTTCCATGTTCATACAGATAGCGGTGTAGATATTTCCATGTTTATACAGATAGCGGTGTAGATATCTCCTTCTTATTACAGATGGCGGTGTAGAAACTTCCATGTTCATACTGATAGCGGTTCTGATATTTCCATGTTTATACAGGTAGCGGTGTAGATATTTCCATGTTTATACAGATAGCAGTGTAGATATTTCCATGTTTATACACATAGAGGTGTAGATATTTCCATGTCTATACAGATAGCGGTGTAGATATTTCCATGTTTATGCAGATAGTGGTGTAGATATCTCCATCTTAATACAGATGGCGGTGTAGATATTTAAATGTTCATACAGATGGCAGTGCAGATATTTCCATGTTCATACAGATGGCGGTGTAGATATTTCCATGATCGTACAGATAGCGGTGTAGTTATTTCCATGTGTAAAGAGATAGCTGTGTAGATATTTCCATGTATAAGCAGATAGCTGTGTAGATATTTCCGTTTTCATGCAGATAGCGGTGTATATATTTCCCTGTTCAAACAGTTAGTGGTGTAGATATTTCCATGTTCATAAAGATAGCGGTGTAGATATTTCCATGTTCATCCAGATGGCTGTGTAGATATATCCAAGTTCATACAGATAGAGGTGAAGATATTTCCATGTTCATACAGATAGCGGAGCAGATATTTCCATGTTCATCCAGATGGCTGTGTAGATATATCCATGTTCATACTGATGGCGGTGAAGATATTTCAATGTTCATACAGATAGCGGTGCAGATATTTCCATGTTCATACAGATAGCGGTGTAGATATTTCCATGTTCATACAGATAGGGGTGTATGTATTTCCATGTTCATACAGATAGTGGTGTAGATATTTCCATTTTCATGCAGATAGCGGTGTATATATTTCCCTGTTGAAACAGTTAGCGGTGTAGATATTTCCATGTTCATAAAGATAGCGGTGTAGATATTTCCATGTTTATACAGATAGCGGTGAAGATGTATGCATGTTTTCACAGATATCGGTGTAGATATTTCCATGTTCATCCACATGGCTGTGTAGATATATCCATGCTCATACAGATGGCGGTGAAGATATTTCCATGTTCATACAGATAGCGGTGTAGATATTTCCATGTTCATACAGATAGCGTTGTAGATATTTCCATGTTCATACAGATAGCGGTGAATGTATTTCCATGTTCATACAGATAGCGGTGTAGATATTTCCATGTTCATCCTGATGGCTGTGTAGATATTTTCATGTTCATACACATAGCGGTGTAAATATTTCCATGTTCATACAGATAGCGGTGTAGATATTTCCATGTTCATCCAGATGGCTGTGTAGATATATCCATGTTCATACAGATGGCGGTGAAGATATTTCCATGTTCATACAGATGGCGTTGTAGATATTTCCATGTTCATACAGATAGCCTTGCAGATATTGCCATGTTCATACCGATAGCGGTGCTGATACTTCCATGTTTATACAGGTAGCGGTGTACATATTTCCGTGTTTATACAGGTAACGGTGTAGATATTTCCATGTTCATACAGATAGCGGTGTAGATATTTCCATGTTTATACAGATAGCGGTGTAGATATCTACATCTTAATACAGATGGCGGTGTAGATATTTATATGTTCATACAGATGGCGGTGCAGATATTTCCATGTTCATACGGATGGCGGTGAAGATATTTCCATGTTCATTCAGATGGCGGTGTAGATACTTCCATGTTCATACTGATAGTGGTGCTGATATTTCCATGTTTATACAGATAGCGGTGTAGATATTACCATGTTTATACACATAGCGGTGTAGATATTTCCATGTTTATACAGATAGCGGTGTAGATATCTCCATCTTAATACAGATGGCGGTGTAGATATTTATATGTTTATTCAGATGGCGGTGCAGATATTTCCATGTTCATACAGATGGCGGTGTAGATATTTCCATGTTCATACAGATAGCGGTGTAGATATTTCCATTTATATGCAGATAGCTGTGTAGATATCTCCATCTTAATACAGATGGCGGTGTAGATATTTATATCTTCATACAGATGGCGGAGAGATAGCGGTGCTGATATTTCCATGTTTATACAGATAACTGTGCTGATATTTCCATGTTTATACAGGTAGCGGTGTAGATATTTCCATGTTTATACAGATAGTGGTGTAGATATTTCCATGTTTATACAGATAGCGGTGTAGATATTTCCAAGTTTATACAGATAGATGTGTAGATATCTCCATCTTAATACAGATGGCTGTGTAGATATTTATATGTTCATACAGATGTCGGTGCAGATATTTCCATGTTCATTCAGATGGCGGTGTAGATATTTCCATGTTTATAGAGATAGCGGTGTAGTTATTTCCATGTGTAAAGAGATAGCTGTGTAGATATTCCCATGTATATGCAGATAGCTGTGTAGATATTTCCATTTTCAAGCAGATAGCGGTGTATATACTTCCCTGTTCAAACAGATAGCGGTGTAGATATTTCCATGTTCATACAGATAGTGCTGTAGATATTTCCATGTTCATACAGATAGCGGTGTAGCTATTTCCATGTTCATACAGATAGCGGTGTGGATATTTCCATGTTCATAGAGATAGCGGTGTAGATATTTCCATGTTTATACAGGTAGCGGTGTAGATATTTCCATGTTTATACAGATAGCGGTGAAGATGTATGCATGATTACACAGATAGCGGTGTAGATATTTTCATGTTCATCCAGATGGCTTTGTAGATATTTCCATTTTCATACAGATAGCGGTGTAGATATTTCCATGTTCATCCAGATGGCTGTGTAGATATATCCATGTTCATACAGATGGCGGTGAAGATATTTCCATGTTCATACAGATAGCGGTGCAGATATTTCCATGTTCAAAGAGATAGCGGTGTACATATTTCCATGTTCATACAGATAGCAGTGTAGCTATTTCCATGTTCCTACAGATAGCGGTGTAGATATTTCCATGTTCATCCAGATGGCTGTGTAGATATATCTATGTTCATACATATGGCGGTGAAGATATTTCCATATTCATACAGATAGCGGTGTAGATATATCCATGTTCATACAGATAGTGGTGTAGATATTTCCATGTTCATACAGATAGCGGTGCAGATATTTCCATGTTTATGCAGATAGCGGTGTATATATTTCCGTGTTCAAACAGTTAGCGGTTTAGATATTTACATGCTCATAAAGATAGCGGTGTAGATATTTCCATGTTTATACAGATAGCGGTGAAGATGTATGCATGTTTACACAGATAGCGGTGTAGATATTTCCATGTTCATCCACATGGCTGTGTAGATATATCCATGTTCATACAGATGGCGGTGAAGATATTTCCATGTTCATACAGATAGCGGTGTAGATATTTCCATGTTCATACAGATAGCGGTGTAGATATTTCCATGTTCATACAGATAGCGGTGTATGTATTTCCATGTTCATACATATAGCGGTGTAGATATTTCCATGTTCATACAGATAGCGGTGTAGATATTTCCATGTTCATACAGATAGGGGTGTATGTATTTCCAGGTTCATACAGATAGTGGTGTAGATATTTCCATTTTCATGCAGATACCGGTGTATATATTTCCCTGTTCAAACAGTTAGCGGTGTAGATATTTCCATGTTCATAAAGATAGCGGTGTAGATATTTCCATGTTTATACAGATAGCGGTGAAGATGTATGCATGTTTTCACAGATATCGGTGTAGATATTTCCATGTTCATCCACATGGCTGTGTAGATATATACATCTTCATACAGATGGCGGCGAAGATATTTCCATGTTCATACAGATAGCGGTGTAGATATTTCCATGTTCATACAGATAGCGGTGTAGTTATTTCCATGTTCATACAGATTGCGGTGTATGTATTTCCATGTTCATACAGATAGCGGTGTAGATATTTCCATGTTCATCCTGATGGCTGTGTAGATATTTCCATGTTCATACAGATAGCGGTGTAGATATTTCCATGTTCATCCTGATGGCTGTGTAGATATTTCCATGTTCATACAGATAGCGGTGTAAATATTTCCATGTTCATACAGATAGCGGTGTAGATATTTCCATGTTCATCCAGATGGCTGTGTAGATATATCCATGTTCATACAGATGGCGGTGAAGATATTTCCATGTTCATACAGATAGCGGTGTAGGTATTTCCATGTTCATACAGAAAGCGGTGTAGATATTTCCTTGTTCATACAGATAGCGGTGTATGTATTTCCATGTTCATACAGATAGCAGTGCAGATATTTCCATTTTCAAGCAGATAGCGCTGTATATATTTCCATGTTCAAACAGATAGCGGTGTAAATATTTCCATGTTCATACAGATAGCGGTGTAGATATTTCCATGTTCTTCCAGATGGCTGTGTAGATATATCCATGTTCATACAGATGGCGGTGAAGATATTTCCATGTTCATACAGATGGCTTTGTAGATATTTCCATGTTCATACAGATAGCCGTGTAGATATTGCCATGTTCATACCGATAGCGGTGCTGATACTTCCATGTTTATACAGGTAGCGGTGTACTTATTTCCGTGTTTATACAGGTAACGGTGTAGATATATCCATGTTCATACAGATAGCGGTGTAGATATTTCCATGCTTATACAGACAGCGGTGTAGATATCTCCTTCTTAATACAGATGGCGGTGTAGATATTTATATGTTCATACAGATGGCGGTGCAGATATTTCCATGTTCATTCAGATGGCGGTGTAGATATTTCCATGTTTATAGAGATAGCGGTGTAGTTATTTCCATGTGTAAAGAGATAGCTGTGTAGATATTCCCATGTATATGCAGATAGCTGTGTAGATATTTCCATTTTCAAGCAGATAGCGGTGTATATACTTCCCTGTTCAAACAGATAGCGGTGTAGATATTTCCATGTTCATACAGATAGTGCTGTAGATATTTCCATGTTCATACAGATAGCGGTGTAGCTATTTCCATGTTCATACAGATAGCGGTGTGGATATTTCCATGTTCATAGAGATAGCGGTGTAGATATTTCCATGTTTATACAGGTAGCGGTGTAGATATTTCCATGTTTATACAGATAGCGGTGAAGATGTATGCATGATTACACAGATAGCGGTGTAGATATTTTCATGTTCATCCAGATGGCTTTGTAGATATTTCCATTTTCATACAGATAGCGGTGTAGATATTTCCATGTTCATCCAGATGGCTGTGTAGATATATCCATGTTCATACAGATGGCGGTGAAGATATTTCCATGTTCATACAGATAGCGGTGCAGATATTTCCATGTTCAAAGAGATAGCGGTGTACATATTTCCATGTTCATACAGATAGCAGTGTAGCTATTTCCATGTTCCTACAGATAGCGGTGTAGATATTTCCATGTTCATCCAGATGGCTGTGTAGATATATCTATGTTCATACATATGGCGGTGAAGATATTTCCATATTCATACAGATAGCGGTGTAGATATATCCATGTTCATACAGATAGTGGTGTAGATATTTCCATGTTCATACAGATAGCGGTGCAGATATTTCCATGTTTATGCAGATAGCGGTGTATATATTTCCGTGTTCAAACAGTTAGCGGTTTAGATATTTCCATGCTCATAAAGATAGCGGTGTAGATATTTCCATGTTTATACAGATAGCGGTGAAGATGTATGCATGTTTACACAGATAGCGGTGTAGATATTTCCATGTTCATCCACATGGCTGTGTAGATATATCCATGTTCATACAGATGGCGGTGAAGATATTTCCATGTTCATACAGATAGCGGTGTAGATATTTCCATGTTCATACAGATAGCGGTGTAGATATTTCCATGTTCATACAGATAGCGGTGTATGTATTTCCATGTTCATACATATAGCGGTGTAGATATTTCCATGTTCATACAGATAGCGGTGTAGATATTTCCATGTTCATACAGATAGGGGTGTATGTATTTCCAGGTTCATACAGATAGTGGTGTAGATATTTCCATTTTCATGCAGATACCGGTGTATATATTTCCCTGTTCAAACAGTTAGCGGTGTAGATATTTCCATGTTCATAAAGATAGCGGTGTAGATATTTCCATGTTTATACAGATAGCGGTGAAGATGTATGCATGTTTTCACAGATATCGGTGTAGATATTTCCATGTTCATCCACATGGCTGTGTAGATATATACATCTTCATACAGATGGCGGCGAAGATATTTCCATGTTCATACAGATAGCGGTGTAGATATTTCCATGTTCATACAGATAGCGGTGTAGTTATTTCCATGTTCATACAGATTGCGGTGTATGTATTTCCATGTTCATACAGATAGCGGTGTAGATATTTCCATGTTCATCCTGATGGCTGTGTAGATATTTCCATGTTCATACAGATAGCGGTGTAGATATTTCCATGTTCATCCTGATGGCTGTGTAGATATTTCCATGTTCATACAGATAGCGGTGTAAATATTTCCATGTTCATACAGATAGCGGTGTAGATATTTCCATGTTCATCCAGATGGCTGTGTAGATATATCCATGTTCATACAGATGGCGGTGAAGATATTTCCATGTTCATACAGATAGCGGTGTAGGTATTTCCATGTTCATACAGAAAGCGGTGTAGATATTTCCTTGTTCATACAGATAGCGGTGTATGTATTTCCATGTTCATACAGATAGCAGTGTAGATATTTCCATTTTCAAGCAGATAGCGCTGTATATATTTCCATGTTCAAACAGATAGCGGTGTAAATATTTCCATGTTCATACAGATAGCGGTGTAGATATTTCCATGTTCTTCCAGATGGCTGTGTAGATATATCCATGTTCATACAGATGGCGGTGAAGATATTTCCATGTTCATACAGATGGCTTTGTAGATATTTCCATGTTCATACAGATAGCCGTGTAGATATTGCCATGTTCATACCGATAGCGGTGCTGATACTTCCATGTTTATACAGGTAGCGGTGTACTTATTTCCGTGTTTATACAGGTAACGGTGTAGATATATCCATGTTCATACAGATAGCGGTGTAGATATTTCCATGCTTATACAGACAGCGGTGTAGATATCTCCTTCTTAATACAGATGGCGGTGTAGATTTTTATATGTTCATACAGATGGCGGTGCAGATATTTCCATGTTCATTCAGATGGCGGTGTAGATATTTCCATGTTTATAGAGATAGCGGTGTAGTTATTTCCATGTGTAAAGAGATAGCTGTGTAGATATTCCCATGTATATGCAGATAGCTGTGTAGATATTTCCATTTTCAAGCAGATAGCGGTGTATATACTTCCCTGTTCAAACAGATAGCGGTGTAGATATTTCCATGTTCATACAGATAGTGCTGTAGATATTTCCATGTTCATACAGATAGCGGTGTAGCTATTTCCATGTTCATACAGATAGCGGTGTGGATATTTCCATGTTCATAGAGATAGCGGTGTAGATATTTCCATGTTTATACAGGTAGCGGTGTAGATATTTCCATGTTTATACAGATAGCGGTGAAGATGTATGCATGATTACACAGATAGCGGTGTAGATATTTTCATGTTCATCCAGATGGCTTTGTAGATATTTCCATTTTCATACAGATAGCGTTGTAGATATTTCCATGTTCTTCCAGATGGCTGTGTAGATATATCCATGTTCATACAGATGGCGGTGAAGATATTTCCATGTTCATACAGATAGCGGTGCAGATATTTCCATGTTCAAAGAGATAGCGGTGTACATATTTCCATGTTCATACAGATAGCAGTGTAGCTATTTCCATGTTCCTACAGATAGCGGTGTAGATATTTCCATGTTCATCCAGATGGCTGTGTAGATATATCTATGTTCATACATATGGCGGTGAAGATATTTCCATATTCATACAGATAGCGGTGTAGATATATCCATGTTCATACAGATAGTGGTGTAGATATTTCCATGTTCATACAGATAGCGGTGCAGATATTTCCATGTTTATGCAGATAGCGGTGTATATATTTCCGTGTTCAAACAGTTAGCGGTTTAGATATTTCCATGCTCATAAAGATAGCGGTGTAGATATTTCCATGTTTATACAGATAGCGGTGAAGATGTATGCATGTTTACACAGATAGCGGTGTAGATATTTCCATGTTCATCCACATGGCTGTGTAGATATATCCATGTTCATACAGATGGCGGTGAAGATATTTCCATGTTCATACAGATAGCGGTGTAGATATTTCCATGTTCATACAGATAGCGGTGTAGATATTTCCATGTTCATACAGATAGCGGTGTATGTATTTCCATGTTCATACATATAGCGGTGTAGATATTTCCATGTTCATACAGATAGCGGTGTAGATATTTCCATGTTCATACAGATAGGGGTGTATGTATTTCCAGGTTCATACAGATAGTGGTGTAGATATTTCCATTTTCATGCAGATACCGGTGTATATATTTCCCTGTTCAAACAGTTAGCGGTGTAGATATTTCCATGTTCATAAAGATAGCGGTGTAGATATTTCCATGTTTATACAGATAGCGGTGAAGATGTATGCATGTTTTCACAGATATCGGTGTAGATATTTCCATGTTCATCCACATGGCTGTGTAGATATATACATCTTCATACAGATGGCGGCGAAGATATTTCCATGTTCATACAGATAGCGGTGTAGATATTTCCATGTTCATACAGATAGCGGTGTAGTTATTTCCATGTTCATACAGATTGCGGTGTATGTATTTCCATGTTCATACAGATAGCGGTGTAGATATTTCCATGTTCATCCTGATGGCTGTGTAGATATTTCCATGTTCATACAGATAGCGGTGTAGATATTTCCATGTTCATCCTGATGGCTGTGTAGATATTTCCATGTTCATACAGATAGCGGTGTAAATATTTCCATGTTCATACAGATAGCGGTGTAGATATTTCCATGTTCATCCAGATGGCTGTGTAGATATATCCATGTTCATACAGATGGCGGTGAAGATATTTCCATGTTCATACAGATAGCGGTGTAGGTATTTCCATGTTCATACAGAAAGCGGTGTAGATATTTCCTTGTTCATACAGATAGCGGTGTATGTATTTCCATGTTCATACAGATAGCAGTGTAGATATTTCCATTTTCAAGCAGATAGCGCTGTATATATTTCCATGTTCAAACAGATAGCGGTGTAAATATTTCCATGTTCATACAGATAGCGGTGTAGATATTTCCATGTTCTTCCAGATGGCTGTGTAGATATATCCAGGTTCATACAGATGGCGGTGAAGATATTTCCATGTTCATACAGATGGCTTTGTAGATATTTCCATGTTCATACAGATAGCCGTGTAGATATTGCCATGTTCATACCGATAGCGGTGCTGATACTTCCATGTTTATACAGGTAGCGGTGTACTTATTTCCGTGTTTATACAGGTAACGGTGTAGATATATCCATGTTCATACAGATAGCGGTGTAGATATTTCCATGCTTATACAGACAGCGGTGTAGATATCTCCTTCTTAATACAGATGGCGGTGTAGATATTTATATGTTCATACAGATGGCGGTGCAGATATTTCCATGTTCATTCAGATGGCGGTGTAGATATTTCCATGTTTATAGAGATAGCGGTGTAGTTATTTCCATGTGTAAAGAGATAGCTGTGTAGATATTCCCATGTATATGCAGATAGCTGTGTAGATATTTCCATTTTCAAGCAGATAGCGGTGTATATACTTCCCTGTTCAAACAGATAGCGGTGTAGATATTTCCATGTTCATACAGATAGTGCTGTAGATATTTCCATGTTCATACAGATAGCGGTGTAGCTATTTCCATGTTCATACAGATAGCGGTGTGGATATTTCCATGTTCATAGAGATAGCGGTGTAGATATTTCCATGTTTATACAGGTAGCGGTGTAGATATTTCCATGTTTATACAGATAGCGGTGAAGATGTATGCATGATTACACAGATAGCGGTGTAGATATTTTCATGTTCATCCAGATGGCTTTGTAGATATTTCCATTTTCATACAGATAGCGGTGTAGATATTTCCATGTTCATCCAGATGGCTGTGTAGATATATCCATGTTAATACAGATGGCGGTGAAGATATTTCCATGTTCATACAGATAGCGGTGCAGATATTTCCATGTTCAAAGAGATAGCGGTGTACATATTTCCATGTTCATACAGATAGCAGTGTAGCTATTTCCATGTTCCTACAGATAGCGGTGTAGATATTTCCATGTTCATCCAGATGGCTGTGTAGATATATCTATGTTCATACATATGGCGGTGAAGATATTTCCATATTCATACAGATAGCGGTGTAGATATATCCATGTTCATACAGATAGTGGTGTAGATATTTCCATGTTCATACAGATAGCGGTGCAGATATTTCCATGTTTATGCAGATAGCGGTGTATATATTTCCGTGTTCAAACAGTTAGCGGTTTAGATATTTCCATGCTCATAAAGATAGCGGTGTAGATATTTCCATGTTTATACAGATAGCGGTGAAGATGTATGCATGTTTACACAGATAGCGGTGTAGATATTTCCATGTTCATCCACATGGCTGTGTAGATATATCCATGTTCATACAGATGGCGGTGAAGATATTTCCATGTTCATACAGATAGCGGTGTAGATATTTCCATGTTCATACAGATAGCGGTGTAGATATTTCCATGTTCATACAGATAGCGGTGTATGTATTTCCATGTTCATACATATAGCGGTGTAGATATTTCCATGTTCATACAGATAGCGGTGTAGATATTTCCATGTTCATACAGATAGGGGTGTATGTATTTCCAGGTTCATACAGATAGTGGTGTAGATATTTCCATTTTCATGCAGATACCGGTGTATATATTTCCCTGTTCAAACAGTTAGCGGTGTAGATATTTCCATGTTCATAAAGATAGCGGTGTAGATATTTCCATGTTTATACAGATAGCGGTGAAGATGTATGCATGTTTTCACAGATATCGGTGTAGATATTTCCATGTTCATCCACATGGCTGTGTAGATATATACATCTTCATACAGATGGCGGCGAAGATATTTCCATGTTCATACAGATAGCGGTGTAGATATTTCCATGTTCATACAGATAACGGTGTAGTTATTTCCATGTTCATACAGATTGCGGTGTATGTATTTCCATGTTCATACAGATAGCGGTGTAGATATTTCCATGTTCATCCTGATGGCTGTGTAGATATTTCCATGTTCATACAGATAGCGGTGTAGATATTTCCATGTTCATCCTGATGGCTGTGTAGATATTTCCATGTTCATACAGATAGCGGTGTAAATATTTCCATGTTCATACAGATAGCGGTGTAGATATTTCCATGTTCATCCAGATGGCTGTGTAGATATATCCATGTTCATACAGATGGCGGTGAAGATATTTCCATGTTCATACAGATAGCGGTGTAGGTATTTCCATGTTCATACAGAAAGCGGTGTAGATATTTCCTTGTTCATACAGATAGCGGTGTATGTATTTCCATGTTCATACAGATAGCAGTGTAGATATTTCCATTTTCAAGCAGATAGCGATGTATATATTTCCATGTTCAAACAGATAGCGGTGTAAATATTTCCATGTTCATACAGATAGCGGTGTAGATATTTCCATGTTCTTCCAGATGGCTGTGTAGATATATCCATGTTCATACAGATGGCGGTGAAGATATTTCCATGTTCATACAGATGGCTTTGTAGATATTTCCATGTTCATACAGATAGCCGTGTAGATATTGCCATGTTCATACCGATAGCGGTGCTGATACTTCCATGTTTATACAGGTAGCGGTGTACTTATTTCCGTGTTTATACAGGTAACGGTGTAGATATATCCATGTTCATACAGATAGCGGTGTAGATATTTCCATGCTTATACAGACAGCGGTGTAGATATCTCCTTCTTAATACAGATGGCGGTGTAGATATTTATATGTTCATACAGATGGCGGTGCAGATATTTCCATGTTCATTCAGATGGCGGTGTAGATATTTCCATGTTTATAGAGATAGCGGTGTAGTTATTTCCATGTGTAAAGAGATAGCTGTGTAGATATTCCCATGTATATGCAGATAGCTGTGTAGATATTTCCATTTTCAAGCAGATAGCGGTGTATATACTTCCCTGTTCAAACAGATAGCGGTGTAGATATTTCCATGTTCATACAGATAGTGCTGTAGATATTTCCATGTTCATACAGATAGCGGTGTAGCTATTTCCATGTTCATACAGATAGCGGTGTAGATATTTCCATGTTCATAGAGATAGCGGTGTAGATATTTCCATGTTTATACAGGTAGCGGTGTAGATATTTCCATGTTTATACAGATAGCGGTGAAGATGTATGCATGATTACACAGATAGCGGTGTAGATATTTTCATGTTCATCCAGATGGCTTTGTAGATATTTCCATTTTCATACAGATAGCGGTGTAGATATTTCCATGTTCATCCAGATGGCTGTGTAGATATATCCATGTTCATACAGATGGCGGTGAAGATATTTCCATGTTCATACAGATAGCGGTGCAGATATTTCCATGTTCAAAGAGATAGCGGTGTACATATTTCCATGTTCATACAGATAGCAGTGTAGCTATTTCCATGTTCCTACAGATAGCGGTGTAGATATTTCCATGTTCATCCAGATGGCTGTGTAGATATATCTATGTTCATACATATGGCGGTGAAGATATTTCCATATTCATACAGATAGCGGTGTAGATATATCCATGTTCATACAGATAGTGGTGTAGATATTTCCATGTTCATACAGATAGCGGTGCAGATATTTCCATGTTTATGCAGATAGCGGTGTATATATTTCCGTGTTCAAACAGTTAGCGGTTTAGATATTTCCATGCTCATAAAGATAGCGGTGTAGATATTTCCATGTTTATACAGATAGCGGTGAAGATGTATGCATGTTTACACAGATAGCGGTGTAGATATTTCCATGTTCATCCACATGGCTGTGTAGATATATCCATGTTCATACAGATGGCGGTGAAGATATTTCCATGTTCATACAGATAGCGGTGTAGATATTTCCATGTTCATACAGATAGCGGTGTAGATATTTCCATGTTCATACAGATAGCGGTGTATGTATTTCCATGTTCATACATATAGCGGTGTAGATATTTCCATGTTCATACAGATAGCGGTGTAGATATTTCCATGTTCATACAGATAGGGGTGTATGTATTTCCAGGTTCATACAGATAGTGGTGTAGATATTTCCATTTTCATGCAGATACCGGTGTATATATTTCCCTGTTCAAACAGTTAGCGGTGTAGATATTTCCATGTTCATAAAGATAGCGGTGTAGATATTTCCATGTTTATACAGATAGCGGTGAAGATGTATGCATGTTTTCACAGATATCGGTGTAGATATTTCCATGTTCATCCACATGGCTGTGTAGATATATACATCTTCATACAGATGGCGGCGAAGATATTTCCATGTTCATACAGATAGCGGTGTAGATATTTCCATGTTCATACAGATAGCGGTGTAGTTATTTCCATGTTCATACAGATTGCGGTGTATGTATTTCCATGTTCATACAGATAGCGGTGTAGATATTTCCATGTTCATCCTGATGGCTGTGTAGATATTTCCATGTTCATACAGATAGCGGTGTAGATATTTCCATGTTCATCCTGATGGCTGTGTAGATATTTCCATGTTCATACAGATAGCGGTGTAAATATTTCCATGTTCATACAGATAGCGGTGTAGATATTTCCATGTTCATCCAGATGGCTGTGTAGATATATCCATGTTCATACAGATGGCGGTGAAGATATTTCCATGTTCATACAGATAGCGGTGTAGGTATTTCCATATTCATACAGAAAGCGGTGTAGATATTTCCTTGTTCATACAGATAGCGGTGTATGTATTTCCATGTTCATACAGATAGCAGTGTAGATATTTCCATTTTCAAGCAGATAGCGCTGTATATATTTCCATGTTCAAACAGATAGCGGTGTAAATATTTCCATGTTCATACAGATAGCGGTGTAGATATTTCCATGTTCTTCCAGATGGCTGTGTAGATATATCCAGGTTCATACAGATGGCGGTGAAGATATTTCCATGTTCATACAGATAGCCGTGTAGATATTGCCATGTTCATACCGATAGCGGTGCTGATACTTCCATGTTTATACAGGTAGCGGTGTACTTATTTCCGTGTTTATACAGGTAACGGTGTAGATATATCCATGTTCATACAGATAGCGGTGTAGATATTTCCATGCTTATACAGACAGCGGTGTAGATATCTCCTTCTTAATACAGATGGCGGTGTAGATATTTATATGTTCATACAGATGGCGGTGCAGATATTTCCATGTTCATTCAGATGGCGGTGTAGATATTTCCATGTTTATAGAGATAGCGGTGTAGTTATTTCCATGTGTAAAGAGATAGCTGTGTAGATATTCCCATGTATATGCAGATAGCTGTGTAGATATTTCCATTTTCAAGCAGATAGCGGTGTATATACTTCCCTGTTCAAACAGATAGCGGTGTAGATATTTCCATGTTCATACAGATAGTGCTGTAGATATTTCCATGTTCATACAGATAGCGGTGTAGCTATTTCCATGTTCATACAGATAGCGGTGTGGATATTTCCATGTTCATAGAGATAGCGGTGTAGATATTTCCATGTTTATACAGGTAGCGGTGTAGATATTTCCATGTTTATACAGATAGCGGTGAAGATGTATGCATGATTACACAGATAGCGGTGTAGATATTTTCATGTTCATCCAGATGGCTTTGTAGATATTTCCATTTTCATACAGATAGCGGTGTAGATATTTCCATGTTCATCCAGATGGCTGTGTAGATATATCCATGTTCATACAGATGGCGGTGAAGATATTTCCATGTTCATACAGATAGCGGTGCAGATATTTCCATGTTCAAAGAGATAGCGGTGTACATATTTCCATGTTCATACAGATAGCAGTGTAGCTATTTCCATGTTCCTACAGATAGCGGTGTAGATATTTCCATGTTCATCCAGATGGCTGTGTAGATATATCTATGTTCATACATATGGCGGTGAAGATATTTCCATATTCATACAGATAGCGGTGTAGATATATCCATGTTCATACAGATAGTGGTGTAGATATTTCCATGTTCATACAGATAGCGGTGCAGATATTTCCATGTTTATGCAGATAGCGGTGTATATATTTCCGTGTTCAAACAGTTAGCGGTTTAGATATTTCCATGCTCATAAAGATAGCGGTGTAGATATTTCCATGTTTATACAGATAGTCGTGAAGATGTATGCATGTTTACACAGATAGCGGTGTAGATATTTCCATGTTCATCCACATGGCTGTGTAGATATATCCATGTTCATACAGATGGCGGTGAAGATATTTCCATGTTCATACAGATAGCGGTGTAGATATTTCCATGTTCATACAGATAGCGGTGTAGATATTTCCATGTTCATACAGATAGCGGTGTATGTATTTCCATGTTCATACATATAGCGGTGTAGATATTTCCATGTTCATACAGATAGCGGTGTAGATATTTCCATGTTCATACAGATAGGGGTGTATGTATTTCCAGGTTCATACAGATAGTGGTGTAGATATTTCCATTTTCATGCAGATACCGGTGTATATATTTCCCTGTTCAAACAGTTAGCGGTGTAGATATTTCCATGTTCATAAAGATAGCGGTGTAGATATTTCCATGTTTATACAGATAGCGGTGAAGATGTATGCATGTTTTCACAGATATCGGTGTAGATATTTCCATGTTCATCCACATGGCTGTGTAGATATATACATCTTCATACAGATGGCGGCGAAGATATTTCCATGTTCATACAGATAGCGGTGTAGATATTTCCATGTTCATACAGATAGCGGTGTAGTTATTTCCATGTTCATACAGATTGCGGTGTATGTATTTCCATGTTCATACAGATAGCGGTGTAGATATTTCCATGTTCATCCTGATGGCTGTGTAGATATTTCCATGTTCATACAGATAGCGGTGTAGATATTTCCATGTTCATCCTGATGGCTGTGTAGATATTTCCATGTTCATACAGATAGCGGTGTAAATATTTCCATGTTCATACAGATAGCGGTGTAGATATTTCCATGTTCATCCAGATGGCTGTGTAGATATATCCATGTTCATACAGATGGCGGTGAAGATATTTCCATGTTCATACAGATAGCGGTGTAGGTATTTCCATGTTCATACAGAAAGCGGTGTAGATATTTCCTTGTTCATACAGATAGCGGTGTATGTATTTCCATGTTCATACAGATAGCAGTGTAGATATTTCCATTTTCAAGCAGATAGCGCTGTATATATTTCCATGTTCAAACAGATAGCGGTGTAAATATTTCCATGTTCATACAGATAGCGGTGTAGATATTTCCATGTTCTTCCAGATGGCTGTGTAGATATATCCATGTTCATACAGATGGCGGTGAAGATATTTCCATGTTCATACAGATGGCTTTGTAGATATTTCCATGTTCATACAGATAGCCGTGTAGATATTGCCATGTTCATACCGATAGCGGTGCTGATACTTCCATGTTTATACAGGTAGCGGTGTACTTATTTCCGTGTTTATACAGGTAACGGTGTAGATATATCCATGTTCATACAGATAGCGGTGTAGATATTTCCATGCTTATACAGACAGCGGTGTAGATATCTCCTTCTTAATACAGATGGCGGTGTAGATATTTATATGTTCATACAGATGGCGGTGCAGATATTTCCATGTTCATACAGATGGTGGTGTAGTTATTTCCATGTTTATAGAGATAGCGGTGTAGTTATTTCCATGTGCAAAGAGATAGCTGTGTAGATATTTCCATGTATATGCAGATAGCTGTGTAGATATTTCCATTTTCATGCAGATTGCGGTGTAGATATTTCCATGTTCAAACAGATAGCGGTGTAGATATTTCCATGTTCATACAGATAGCGGTGTGGATATTTCCATGTTTATACAGATAGCGGAGAAGATGTATGCATGTTTACACAGATAGAGGTGTAGATATTTCCATGTTCATACAGATAGCGGTGTAGATATTTCCATGTTCATCCAGACGGCTGTGTAGACATATCCATGTTCATACAGATGGCGGTGAAGATATTTCCATGTTCATACAGATGGCTATGTAGATATATCCATGTTCATACAGATGACGGTGAAGATTTTTCCATGTTCACGGATGGCGGTGTAGATATTTCCATGTTCATACAGATAGCGGTGCTTATATTTCCATGTTTATACAGGTAGCAGTGTAGATATTTCCATGTTTATGCAGATAGCGGTGTAGATATTTCCATGTTTATACACATAGCGGTGTAGATATTTCCATGTTTATACAGATAGCGGTGTAGATATCTCCATCTTAATACAGATGGCGGTGTAGATATTTATATGTTCATACAGATGGCAGTGCAGATATTTCCATGTTCATACAGATGGCGGTGAAGATATTTCCATGTTCATACAGATGGCGGTGTAGATACTTCCATGTTCATACTGATAGCGGTGCTGATATTTCCATGTTTATACAGGTAGCGGTGTAGATATTTCCATGTTTATACAGATAGCGGTGTAGATATTACCATGTTTATACACGTAGCGGTGTAGATATTTCCATGTTTATACAGATAGCGGTGTAGATATCTCCATCTTAATACAGATGGCGGTGTAGATATTTATATGTTTATTCAGATGGCGGTGCAGATATTTCCATGTTCATACAGATGGCGGTGTAGATATTTCCATGTTCATACAGATAGCGGTGTAGATATTTCCATTTGTAAAGAGATAGCTGTGTGGATATTCCCATGTATATGCAGATAGCTGTGTAGATATTTCCATTTTCAAGCAGATACCGGTGTATGTACTTCCCTGTTCAAACAGATAGCGGTGTAGATATTTCCATGTTATTACAGATAGTGCTGTAGATATTTCCATGTTCATACAGATAGCGGTGTAGCTATTTCCATGTTCATACAGATAGCGGTGTGGATATTTCCATGTTCATAGAGATAGCGGTGTAGATATTTCCATGTTTATACAGGTAGCGGTGTAGATATTTCCATGTTTATAGAGATAGCGGTGAAGATGTATGCATGTTTACACAGATAGCGGTGTAGATATTTTCATGTTCATCCAGATGGCTGTGTAGATATATCCATGTTCATACAGATAGCGGTGTAGATATTTCCATGTTCATCCAGATGGCTGTGTAGATATATCCATGTTCATACAGATGGCGGTGAAGATATTTCCATGTTCATACAGATAGCGGTGTAGATATTTCCATGTTCATAGAGATAGCGGTGTAGATATTTCCATGTTCATACAGATAGCGGTGTATGTATATCCATGTTCATACAGATAGCGGTGTAGATATTTCCATGTTCATCCTGATGGCTGTGTACATATTTCCATGTTCATACAGATAGCGGTGTAGTTATTTCCATGTTCATACAGATAGCGGTGTAGATATTTCCATGTTCATCCAGATGGCTGTGTACATATATCCATGTTCATACAGATGGCGGTGAACATATTTCCATGTTCATACAGATGGCGTTGTAGATATTTCCATGTTCATACAGATAGCCGTGTAGATATTTGCATGTTCATACCGATAGCGGTGCTGATACTTCCATGTTTATACAGGTAGCGGTGTACATATTTCTGTGTTTTTACAGATAGCGGTGTAGATATTTCCATGTTCATACAGATAGCGGTGTAGATATTTCCATGTTTACACAGATAGCGGCGTGGATATCTCCTTCTTAATACAGACGGCAGTGTAGATATTTATATGTTCATACAGATGGCGGTGCAGATATTTCCATTTTCATACAGATGGCGGTGTAGATATTTCCATGTTTATAGAGATATTGGTGTAGTTATTTCCATGTGCAAAGAGATAGCTGTGTAGATATTTCCATGTATATGCAGATAGCTGTGTAGATATTTCCATTTTAATGCAGATAACGGTGTAGATATTTCCATGTTCAAACAGATAGCGGTGTAGATATTTCCATGTTCATACAGATAGCGGTGTGGATATTTCCATGTTTGTACAGATAGCGGTGAAGATGTATGCATGTTTACACAGATAGCGGTGTAGATATTTCCATGTTCATACAGATAGCTGTGTAGATATTTCCATGTTCATCCAGACGGCTGTGTACACATATCCATGTTCATACAGATGGCGGTGAAGATATTTCCATGTTCATACAGATGGCTGTGTAGATATATCCATGTTCATACAGATGACGGTGAAGATTTTTCCATGTTCATACAGATGGCGGTGTAGATATTTCCATGTTCATACAGATAAGCAGTGCTGATATTTCCATTTTTATACAGGCAGCAGTGTAGATATTTCCATGTTTATACAGATAGCGGTGTAGATATTTCCATGTTATACACATAGCGGTGTAGATATTTCCATGTTCATACAGATAGCGGTGTAGATATCTCCATCTTAATACAGATGGCGGTGTAGATATTTATATGTTCATACAGATGGCGGTGCAGATATTTCCATGTTCATACAGATGGCGTTGAAGATATTTCCATGTTCATACAGATGGCGGTGTAGATTCTTCCATGTTCATACTGATAGCGGTGCTGATATTTCCATTTTTATACAGGTAGCGGTGTAGATATTTCCATGTTTATACAGATAGCGGTGTAGATATTTCCATGTTTATACGGATAGCGCTGTAGATATTTTCATATTTATACAGATAGCGGTGTAGGTATCTCCATCTTAATACACATGGCGGTGTAGATATTTATATGTTCATACAGAAGGCGGTGCAGATATTTCCATGTTCATACAGATGGCGGTGCAGATATTCCCATGTTAATACAGATGGCGGTGTAGATATTTCCATGCTCATACAGATAGCGGTGTAGTTATTTCCATGTGTAAAGAGATAGCTGTGTAGATATTTCCATGTATATGCAGATAGCTGTGTAGATATTTCCATTTTCATGCAGATAGCGGTGTATATATTTCCATGTTCAAACAGATAGCGGTGTAGATATTTCCATGTTTATACAGATATCGGTGAAGATGTATGCATGTCTACACAGATAGCAGTGTAGATATTTCCATGTTCATCCAGATGGCTGTGTAGATATATCCATGTTCATACAGATAGCGTTGTAGATATTTCCATGTTCATACAGATAGTGGTGTAGATATTTCCATGTTCATAAAGATAGCGGTGTAGCTATTTCCATGTTCATACAGATAGCGGTGTAGATATTTCCATGTTCAAGGAGATAGCGGTGTAGATATTTCCATGTTCATACAGATAGCTGTGCTGATATTTCCATATTTATACAGGTAGCGGTGTAGATATTTCCATATTTATAGAGATAGTGGTGTAGATATTTCCATGTTTATAGAGATAGCGGTGTAGATATTTCCATGTGTAAAGAGATAGCTGTGTAGATATTTCCATGTATATGCAGATATCTGTGTAGATATTTCTATTTTCATGCAGATAGCGGTGTAGATATTTCCATGTTCAAATAGATAGCAGTGTAGATATTTCCATGTTCATACAGATAGCGGTGTAGATATTTCCATGTTTATACAGATAGCGGTGAAGATGTATGCATGTTTACACAGATAGCGGTGTAGATATTTCCATGTTCATACAGAGAGCGGGTTAGATATTTCCATGTTTATACAGATGGCTGTGTAGATATATCCATGTTCATACAGATAGCGGTGTGGATATTTCCATGTTCATAGAGATAGCGGTGTAGATATTTCCATGTTTATACAGGTAGCGGTGTAGGTATTTCCATGTTTATAGAGATAGCGGTGAAGATGTATGCATGTTTACACAGATAGCGGTGTAGATATTTTCATGTTCATCCAGATGGCTGTGTAGATATTTCCATGTTCATAAAGATAGCGGTGTAGATATTTCCATGTTCATCCAGATGGCTGTGTAGATATATCCATGTTCATACAGATGGCGGTGAAGATATTTCCATGTTCATACTGATAGCGGTGTAGATATTTCCATGTTCATAGAGATAGCGGTGTAGATATTTCCATGTTCATACAGATAGCGGTGTATGTATATCCATGTTCATACAGATAGCGGTGTAGATATTTCCATATTCATCCTGATGGCTGTGTACATATTTCCATGTTCATACAGATAGCGGTGTAGTTATTTCCATGTTCATACAGATAGCGGTGTAGATATTTCCATGTTCATCCAGATGGCTGTGTACATATATCCATGTTCATACAGATGGCGGTGAACATATTTCCATGTTCATACAAATGGCGTTGTAGATATTTCCATGTTCATACAGATAGCCGTGTAGATATTTGCATGTTCATACCGATAGCGGTGCTGATACTTCCATGTTTATACAGGTAGCGGTGTACATATTTCTGTGTTTTTACAGATAGCGGTGTAGATATTTCCATGTTCATACAGATAGCGGTGTAGATATTTCCATGTTTATACAGATAGCGGCGTGGATATCTCCTTCTTAATACAGACGGCAGTGTAGATATTTATATGTTCATACAGATGGCGGTGCAGATATTTCCATTTTCATACAGATGGCGGTGTAGATATTTCCATCTTTATAGAGATATTGGTGTAGTTATTTCCATGTGCAAAGAGATAGCTGTGTAGATATTTCCATGTATATGCAGATAGCTGTGTAGATATTTCCATTTTCATGCAGATAACGGTGTAGATATTTCCATGTTCAAACAGATAGCGGTGTAGATATTTCCATGTTCATACAGATAGCGGTGTGGATATTTCCATGTTTGTACAGATAGCGGTGAAGATGTATGCATGTTTACACAGATAGCGGTGTAGATATTTCCATGTTCATACAGATAGCTGTGTAGATATTTCCATGTTCATCCAGACGGCTGTGTACACATATCCATGTTCATACAGATGGCGGTGAAGATATTTCCATGTTCATACAGATGGCTGTGTAGATATATCCATGTTCATACAGATGACGGTGAAGATTTTTCCATGTTCATACAGATGGCGGTGTAGATATTTCCATGTTCATACAGATAAGCGGTGCTGATATTTCCATGTTTATACAGGTAGCAGTGTAGATATTTCCATGTTTATACAGATAGCGGTGTTGATATTTCCATGTTATACACATAGCGGTGTAGATATTTCCATGTTCATACAGATAGCGGTGTAGATATCTCCATCTTAATACAGATGGCGGTGTAGATATTTATATGTTCATACAGATGGCGGTGCAGATATTTCCATGTTCATACAGATGGCGTTGAAGATATTTCCATGTTCATACAGATGGCGGTGTAGATTCTTCCATGTTCATACTGATAGCGGTGCTGATATTTCCATGTTTATACAGGTAGCGGTGTAGATATTTCCATGTTTATACAGATAGTGGTGTAGATACTTCCATGTTCATACAGATATAGGGGCTGATATTTCCATGTTCATACAGATAGCGGTGCTGATATTTCCATGTTTATACAGATAGCGGTGTAGATATTTCCATGTTTATACAGATAGCGGTGTAGATATTTCCATGTTTATACAGATAGCGGTGTAGGTATCTCCATCTTAATACAGATGGCGGTGTAGATATTTATGCATTCATACAGATGGCGGTGCAGATATTTCCATGTTCATACAGATAGCGGTGTAGTTATTTCCATGTGTAAAGAGATAGCTTTGTAGATATTTCCATGTATATGCAGATAGCTGTGTAGATATTTCTATTTTCATGCAGTTAGCGGTTTAGATATTTCCTTGTTCGTAC
The DNA here is from genome assembly GCF_029281585.2 of Gorilla gorilla gorilla. Taxonomy (NCBI): domain Eukaryota; kingdom Metazoa; phylum Chordata; class Mammalia; order Primates; family Hominidae; genus Gorilla; species Gorilla gorilla. The sequence goes on along the minus strand of NC_073244.2, from coordinate 3,941,644 downwards.
AGTTAGCGGTGTAGATATTTCTATGTTCATACAGATAGCCTTGTAGACATTTCCATGTTTATACAGATAGCGGTGAAGATGTATGCATGTTTACACAGATAGCGGTGTAGATATTTCCATGTTCATACAGATAGCGGTGTAGATATTTCAATGTTCATACAGATAGCGGTTTAGATATTTCCTTCTTAATACAGATGGCGGTGTAGATATTTATATGTTCATACAGATAGCGGTGCAGATATTTCCATGTTCATACAGATGGCGGTGTAGATATTTCCATGTTTATAGAGATAGCGGTGTAGTTATTTCCATGTATTAAGAGATAGCTGTGTAGATATTTCCATATATTTGCAGATAGCTGTGTAGATATTTCCATTTTCATGCAGACAGCGGTGTAGATATTTCCATGTTCAAACAGATAGCGGTGTAGATATTTCCATGTTCATACAGATAACGGTGTAGATATTTCCATGTTCAAACAGATAGCGGTGTAGATATTTCCATGTTCATACAGATGGCGGTGTAGATATTTCCATGTTCATACAGATGGCGGTGCTGATATTTCCATGTTTATACAGGTAGTGGTGTAGATATTTCCATGTTTATACAGATAGCGGTGTAGATATTTCCATGTTTATACAGATAGCGGTGTAGATAATTCCATGTTTATACAGATAGCAGTGTAGATATCTCCATCTTAATACAGATGGCGGTGTAGATATTTATATGTTGATACAGATGGCGGTGCAGATATTTCCATGTTCATACAGATAGCGGTTTAGTTATTTCCATGTGTAAAGAGATAGCTGTGTAGATATTTAAATGTATATGCAGATTGCAGTGTAGATATTTCCATTTTCATGTAGATAGCGGTGTAGGTATTTCCATGTTCAAACAGATAGCGGTGTAGATATTTCCATGTTCATACAGATATCGGTGTAGATATTTCCATGTTCATACAGATAGCGGTGTAGATATTTCCATGTTTATAGAGATAGCGGTGTAGGTATCTCCACCTTAATACAGATGGCGGTGTAGATATTTATGTGTTCATACAGATGGCGGTGCAGATATTTCCATGTTCATACAGATAGCGGTGTAGTTATTTCCATGTGTAAAGAGATAGCTGTGTAGATATTTCCATGTATATGCAGATAGCTGTGTAGATATTTCTATTTTCATGCAGATAGCGGTTTAGATATTTCCATGTTCGTACAGATAGCGGTTTAGATATTTCCATGTTCATACAGATAGCCTTGTAGACATTTCCATGTTTATACAGATAGCGGTGAAGATGTATGCATGTTTACACAGATAGCGGTGTAGATATTTCCATGTTCATACAGATAGCTGTGTAGATATTTCAATGTTCATACAGATAGCGGTTTAGATATTTCCTTCTTAATACAGATGGCGGTGTATATTTTTATATGTTCATACAGATGGCGGTGCAGATATTTCCAAGTTCATACAGATGGCGGTGTAGATATTTGCATGTTTATAGAGATAGCGGTGTAGTTATTTCCATGTGTTAAGAGATAGCTGTGTAGATATTTCCATTTATTTGCAGATAGCTGTGTAGATATTTCGATTTTCATGCAGACAGCGGTGTAGATATTTCCATGTTCAAACAGATAGCGGTGTAGATATTTCCATGTTCATACAGATAACGGTGTAGATATTTCCATGTTCATACAGATAGCAGTGTAGATATTTCCATGTTCATACAGATGGCGGTGTAGATATTTCCATGTTCATACAGATAGCGGTGCTGATATTTCCATGTTTATACAGGTAGTGGTGTAGATATTTCCATGTTTATACAGATAGCGGTGTAGATATTTCCATGTTTATACAGATAGCGGTGTAGATAATTCCATGTTTATACAGATAGCAGTGTAGATATCTCCATCTTAATACATATGGCAGTGTAGATATTTATATGTTCATACAGATGGCGGTGCAGATATTTCCATGTTCATACAGATAGCGGTGCAGTTATTTCCATGTGTAAAGAGATAGCTGTGTAGATATTTAAATGTATATGCAGATTGCAGTGTAGATATTTCCATTTTCATGCAGATAGCGGTGTAGATATTTCCATGTTCAAACAGATAGCGGTGTAGATATTTCCATGTTCATACAGACATCGGTGTAGATATTTCCATGTTCATACAGATAGCGGTGTAGATATTTCCATGTTTATACAGAAAGAGGTGAAGATCTATGCATGTTTACAGAGATAGCGGTGTAGATATTTCCATGTTCATCCAGATGGCTTTGTAGATATATCCATGTTCATACAGATAGCGGTGTAGCTATTTCCATGTTCATACAGATAGCGGTGTAGATATTTCCATGTTCATACAGATAGCGGTGTAGATATTTCCATGTTCATACAGATAGCGGTGCTGATATTTCCTTGTTTATACAGGCAGCGGTGTAGATATTTCCATGTTTATACTGATAGCGGTTTAGATATTTCCTTCTTAATACAGATGGCGGCCTAGATATTTATATGCTCATACAGATGGCGGTGTAGATATTTCCATGTTTATACAGATAGCAGTGTAGATATCTCCATCTTAATACAGATGGCGCTGTAGATATTTATATGTTCATACAGATGGCGGTGCAGATATTTCCATGTTCATACAGATAGCAGTGTAGTTATTTCCATGTGTAAAGAGATAGCTGTGTAGATATTTCCATTTTCATGCAGGTAGCGGTGTATATATTTCCATCTTCAAACAGATAGCGGTGTGGATATTTCCATGTTCATACAGATAGCGGTGTAGATATTTCCATGTTTATTCAGATAGCGGTGAAGATGTATGCATGTTTACACAGATAGCGGTGTAGATATTTCCATGTTCGTCCAGATGGCTGTGTAGATATATCCATGTTCATACAGATAGCGGTGTAGCTATTTCCATGTTCATACAGATAGCGGTGTAGATATTTCCATGTTCATTCAGATAGCGGTTCTGATATTTCCATGTTCATACAGATGACTTTGTAGATATATCCATGTTCATACAGATGGCGGTAAAGATATTTCCATGTTCATACAGATAGCGGTGTAGATATATCCATGTTCATACAGATAGCGGTGTAGATATTTCCATGTTCATACCGATAGCGGTGCTGATATTTCCATGTTTATACAGGTAGCCGTGTAGATATTTCCATGTTTATGCAGTTAGCTGTGTAGATATTTCCATGTTTATACAGATAGCGGTGTAGATATTTCCATCTTTATACTGATAGCGGTGTAGATATCTCCTTCTTAATACAGATGGCGGTGTAGATATTTATATGTTCATACAGATGGCGGTGCAGATATTTCCATGTTCATACAGATGGCGGTGTAGATATTTCCATGTTTATAGAGATAGCGGAGTAGATATTTCCATGTTTATACAGATAGCTGTGGAGATATCTCTATCTAAATACAGATGGCGGTGTAGATATTTATATTTTCATACAGATGGCGGTGTAGATATTTATATGTTCGTACAGATGGCGGTGTAGATATTTCCATGTTTATACAGATAGCAGTGTAGGTATCTCCATCTTAATACAGATGGCGGTGTAGATATTTATATGTTCATACAGATGGCGGTGCAGATATTTCCATGTTCATACAGATGGCGGTGTAGATATTTCCATGTTCATACAGATAGCAGTTTAGTTATTTCCATGTGTAAAGAGATAGCTGTGTAGATATTTAAATGTATATGCAGATAGCAGTGTAGATATTTCCATTTTCATGCAGATAGCGGTGTAGATATTTCCATGTTCAAACAGATAGTGGTGTAGATATTTCCATGTTCATACAGATACCGGTGTAGATATTTCCATGTTCATAGAGATAGCGGTGTAGATATTTCCATGTTCATACAGATAGCGGTGCTGATATTTCCATGTTTGTACAGGTAGCGGTGTAGATATTTCCATGTTCAAACAGATAGCGGTGTAGATATTTCCATGTTCATACAGATAGCGGTGTAGATATTTCCATGTTTATACAGATAGCGGTGTAGATATCTCCATCTTAATACAGATGGCGGTGCAGATATTTCCATGTTCATACAGATGGCGGTGTAGCTATTTCCATGTTTATAGAGATAGCGCTGTACTTATTTCCATGTGTAAAGAGATAGCTTTGTAGATATTTCCATGTATATGCAGATAGCTGTGTAGATATTTCCATTTTCATGCAGATAGCCGTGTAGATATTTCCATGTTCAAACAGATAGCGGTGGAGATATTTCCATGTTCATACAGATAGCAGTGTAGATATTTCCATGTTTTTACAGTTAGCGGTGAAGGTGTATGCATGTTTACACAGATAGCGGTGTAGATATTTCCATGTTCATACAGATAGCGGTGTAGATATTTCCATGTTCATCCAGATGGCTGTGTAGATATATCCATGTTCATACAGATGGCGGTGAAGATATTTCCATGTTCATACAGATAGCGGTGTAGTTATTTCCATGTGTAAAGAGATAGCTGTGTAGATATTTCCATGTATATGCAGATAGCTGTGTATATATTTCCATTTTCATGCAGATAGCGGTTTAGATATTTCCATGTTTAAACAGATAGCGGTGTAGATATTTCCGTGTTCATACAGATAGCGGTGTAGATATCTCCATGTTCAAACAGATAGCGGTGTAGATATTTCCATGTTCATACAGATAGCGGTGTAGATATTTCCATGTTCATACAGATAGCGGTGTAGATACTTCCATGTTCATACAGATAGAGGGGCTGATATTTCCATGTTCATACAGATAGCGGTGCTGATATTTCCATTTTTATACAGATAGCGGTGTAGATATTTCCATGTTTATACAGATAGCGGCGCAGATATTTCCATGTTTATACAGATAGCGGTGTAGGTATCTCCATCTTAATACAGATGGCGGTGTAGATATTTATGTGTTCATACAGATGGCGGTGCAGATATTTCCATGTTCATACAGATAGCGGTGTAGTTATTTCCATGTGTAAAGAGATAGCTGTGTAGATATTTCCATGTATATGCAGTTAGCTGTGTAGATATTTCTATTTTCATGCAGATAGCGGTTTAGATATTTCCATGTTCGTACAGATAGCGGTGTAGATATTTCCATGTTCATACAGATAGCCTTGTAGACATTTCCATGTTTATACAGATAGCGGTGAAGATGTATGCATGTTTACACAGATAGCGGTGTAGATATTTCCATGTTCATACAGATAGCGGTGTAGATATTTCAATGTTCATACAGATAGCGGTTTAGATATTTCCTTCTTAATACAGATGGCGGTGTAGATATTTATATGTTCATACAGATGGCGGTGCAGATATTTCCATGTTCATACAGATGGCGGTGTAGATATTTCCATGTTTATAGAGATAGCGGTGTAGTTATTTCCATGTATTAAGAGATAGCTGTGTAGATATTTCCATGTATTTGCAGATAGCTGTGTAGATATTTCCATTTTCATGCAGACAGCGGTGTAGATATTTCCATGTTCAAACAGATAGCGGTGTAGATATTTCCATGTTCATACAGATAAGGGTGTAGATATTTCCATGATCATACAGATAGCGGTGTAGATATTTCCATGTTCATACAGATGGCGGTGTAGATATTTCCATGTTCATACAGATATCGGTGTAGATATTTCCATGTTCATACAGATATCGGTGTAGATATTTCCATGTTCATACAGATAGCGGTGTAGATATTTCCATTTTCATGCAGATAGCGGTGTAGATATTTCCATGTTCAAACAGATAGCGGTGTAGATATTTCCATGTTCATACAGATATCGGTGTAGATATTTCCATTTTCATGCAGATAGCGGTGTAGATATTTCCATGTTTATAGAGATAGCGGTGTAGGTATCTCCATCTTAATACAGTTGGCGGTGTAGATATTTATGTGTTCATACAGATGGCGGTGCAGATATTTCCATGTTCATACAGATAGCGGTGTAGTTATTTCCATGTGTAAAGAGATAGCTGTGTAGATATTTCCATGTATATGCAGATAGCTGTGTAGATATTTCTATTTTCATGCAGATAGCGGTTTAGATATTTCCATGTTCGTACAGATAGCGGTGTAGATATTTCCATGTTCATACAGATAGCCTTGTAGACATTTCCATGTTTATACAGATAGCGGTGAAGATGTATGCATGTTTACACAGATAGTGTTGTAGATATTTCCATGTTCATCCAGATGGCTGTGTAGATATATCCATGTTCATACAGATAGCGGTGAAGATATTTCCATGTTCATACAGATAGCGGTGTAGCTATTTCCATGTTCATACAGATTGCGGTGTAGATATTTCCATGTTTATACAGATAGCGGTGAAGATGTATGCATGTTTACACAGATAGCGGTGTAGATATTTCCATGTTCATACAGATAGTGGTGTAGCTATTTCCATGTTCATACAGACAGCGGTGTAGATATTTCCATGTTCGTACAGATAGCGGTGTAGATATTTCCATGTTCCTATAGATAGCGGTGCTGATATTTCCATGTTTATACAGGTAGAGGTGTAGAAATTTCCATGTTTATACAGATAGCGGTGAAGATGTATGCATGTTTACACAGATAGCGGTGTGGATTTTTCCATGTTCATCCAGAGGGCTGTGTAGATATATCCATGGTCATACAGATAGCGGTGTAGATATTCCCATGTTCATACAGATAGCGGAGTAGATATTTCCATGTTCATACAGATAGCGGTGCTGATATTTCCATGTTTATGCAGGTAGCGGTGTAGATATTTCCATGTTTATACAGATAGCAGTGTAGATATTTCCATGTTTATACAGATAGCGGTGAAGATATCTCCATCTTAATGCAGATGGCGGTGTAGATATTTATATGTTCATACAGATGGCGGTGCAGATATTTCCATGTTCATACAGATGGCGGTGTAGATATTTCCGTGTTCATACAGATAGCGGTGTAGTTATTTCCATGTGTAAAGAGACAGCTGTGTAGATATTTCCATGTATATGCAGATAGCAGTGTAGATATTTCCATTTTCATTCAGATAGCGGTGTAGATATTTCCATGTTCAAACAGACAGCGGTGTAGATATTTCCATGTTCATACAGATAGCGGTGCAGATATTTCCATGTTCATACAGATAGCGGTGTAGATATTTCCATGTTTATACAGATAGCGGTGAAGATGTATGCATGTTTACACAGATAGCGGTGTAGATATTTCCATGTTCATCCAGATGGCTGTGTAGATATATCCATGTTCGTACAGATAGCGGTGTAGGTATTTCCATGTTCATACAGATAGCGGTGTAGCTATTTCCATGTTTAAACAGATATCGGTGTAGATATTTCCATGTTTGTACAGATAGCGGTGAAGATGTATGCATGTTTACACAGATAGCGGTGTAGATATTTCCATGTTCATACAGATAGCGGTGTAGATATTTCCATGTTCATCCAGATGGCTGTGGAGATATATCCATGTTCATACAGATAGCGGTGTAGATATTTCCATGTTCATACAGATAGTGGTGTAGATATTTCCATGTTCATACAGATATCGGTGTAGCTATTTCCATGTTCATACAGATAGCGGTGTAGATATTTCCATGTTCATCCAGAGGGCTGTGTAGATATATCCATGTTCATACAGATAGCGTTGTAGATATTTCCATGTTTATACAGATAGCGGTGAAGATGTATGCATGTTTACACAGATAGCTGTGTAGATATTTCCATGTTCATACAGATAGCGGTGTAGATATTTCAATGTTCATACAGATAGCGGTTTAGATATTTCCTTCTTAATACTGATGGCGGTGTAGATATTTATATGTCCATACAGATGGTGGTGCAGATATTTCCATGTTCATACAGATGGCGGTGTAGACATTTCCATGTTTATAGATATAGCGGAGTACTTATTTCCATGTGTTAAGAGATAGCTGTGTAGATATTTCCATGTGTATGCAGATAGCTGTGTAGATATTTCCATTTTCATGCAGACAGCGGTGTAGATATTTCCATGTTCAAACAGATAGCGGTGTAGATATTTCCATGTTCATACAGATAGCGGTGTAGATATTTCCATGTTCATACAGATAGCGGTGTAGATATTTCCATGTTCATACAGATAGCGGTGTAGATATTTCCATGTTCATACAGATAGCGGTGCTGATATTTCCATGTTTATACAGGTAGTGGTGTAGATATTTCCATGTTTATACAGATAGCGGTGTAGATATTTCCATGTTTATACAGATAGCGGTGTAGATGTTTCCATGTTTATACAGATAGCAGTGTAGAAATCTCCATCTTAATACAGATGGCGGTGTAGATATTTATATGTTCATACAGATGGCGGTGCAGATATTTCCGTGTTCATACAGATGGCGGTGTACATATTTCCATGTTCATACAGATAGCGGTGTAGTTATTTCCATGTGTAAAGAGATAGCTGTGTAGATATTTAAATGTATATGCAGATAGCAGTGTAGATATTTCCATTTTCATGCAGATAGCGGTGTAGATATTTCCATGTTCAAACAGATAGCGGTTTAGATATTTCCATGTTCATACAGATAGCGGTGTAGATATTTCCATGTTTATACAGATAGCTGTGAAGATGTATGCATGTTTACACAGATAGCGGTGTAGATATTTCCATCTTCATCCAGATGGCTGTGTAGATATATCCATGTTCACACAGATAGCGGTGTAGCTATTTCCATGTTCATACAGATAGAGGTGTAGATATTTCCATGTTCATACAGATAGCGGTGTAGATATTTCCATGTTCATACAGATAGCGGTGCTGATATTTCCATGTTTATACAGGCAGCGGTGTAGATATTTCCATGTTTATACAGATAGCGGTTTAGATATTTCCTTCTTAATACAGATGGCGGTGTAGATATTTATATGTTCATTCAGATGGCGGTGTAGGTATTTCCATGTTTATACAGATAGCAGTGTAGATATCTCCATCTTAATACAGATGGCGGTGTAGATATTTATATGTTCATACAGATGGCGGTGCAGATATTTCCATGTTCATACAGATGGCGGTGTAGATATTTCCATGTTCATACAGATAGCGGTGTAGTTATTTCCATGTGTAAAGAGATAGCTGTGTAGATATTTAAATGTATATGCAGATAGCAGTGTGGATGTTTCCATTTTCATGCAGATAGCGGTGTAGATATTTCCATGTTCAAACAGATAGCGGTGTAGGTATTTCCATGTTCATACAGACAGCGGTGTAGATATTTCCAAGTTCATACAGATAGAGGTGCTGATATTTCCATGTTTATACAGGCAGCGTTTTAGATATTTCCATGTTTATACAGATAGCGGTTTAGATATTTCCTTCTTAATAGAGATGGCGGTGTAGATATTTATATGTTCATACAGATGGCGGTATAGATATTTCCATGTTTATACAGATAGCAGTGTAGATATCTCCATCTTAATACAGATGGCGGTGTAGATATTCATATGTTCATACTGATGGCGGTGCAGATATTTCCATGTTCATACAGATGGCGGTGTAGATATTTCCATGTTCATACAGATAGCGGTGTAGATATTTCCATGTTCATAGAGATAGCGGTGCTGATATTTCCATGTTTATATAGGTAGCGGTGTAGATATTTCCATGTTTATACAGATAGCGGTGTAGATATTTCCATGTTCATACAGATAGCGGTGTAGATATTTCCATCTTAATACAGATAGAGGTGTAGATATTTCCATGTTTAAACAGATTGCGGTGTAGATATTTCCATCTTTATAGAAATTGCGCTGTAGATATTTCCATGTTCATACAGATGGCGGTGTAGATATTTCCATGTTTATATAGATGGCGGTGTAGATATTTCCATCTTAGTACAGATAGCAGTGTAGATATTTCCATGTTTATACAGATGGCGGTGTAGATATTTTCATGTCGATACAGATGGCGGTGTAGGTATTTCCATGTTTATAGAGATAGCGGTGTAGATATTTCCATGTTGATAGAGATAGCGGTGTTGATATTTCCATGTATATACAGATAGCGGTGTAGATATTTCCATGTTTATACAGATAGCGGTGAAGATATTTCAATGTTCATACAGATGGCGTTGTAGATAATTCCATGTTCATACAGATGGTGGTGTAGATATTTCCACGTTTATAGAGATAGCGGTGTAGTTATTTCCATGTTTATAGAGATAGCGTTGTAGATATTTCCATGTTTATACAAATAGCAGTGTAGGTATTTCAATGTTTATAAAGATAGCAGTGTAGATGTTTCAATGTTTATAGAGATAGCGGTGTAGATATTTCCCTGTTTTACAGGTAGCGGTTTAGATATTTCGATGTTTATGCAGATAGCAGTGTAGATATTTCCATGTTTATAGAGATAGAGGTGTAGTTATTTCCATGTTTATACAGATAATGGTGTAGATATTTCCATGTTTATAGAGATAGCGTTGTATATATTTCCATGTATATACAGATAGCGGTGTAGTTATTTCCGTGTTTATACAGATGGCCCTGTAGATATATCCATGTTTATAGAGATGGCGGTGTATTTATTTCCTTGTTTATACAGATAGCGGTGTAGATATTTCCATGTTCATACAGATAGCGCTGTAGATATTTCCATGTTTATAGAGATAGCGGTGTAGATATTTCTATGTTTATACAGATAGCGGTGTAGATATTTCCATGTTTATACAGGTAGCGCTGTAGATATTTCCATATTTGTACAGGTAGCAGTGAAGATATTTCCATATTTATACAGCTAGCGGTGCAGATATGTGAATTCATTAAACCTCTTTTTCTTTATAAATTACCCAGTCTTGGGTATGTCTTTATCAGCAGCATGAAAATTGACTAATACACTCACTGTCCATGAATGATACTCTGTTAGCCCATTTGCATTGTTATAAAGAAATACCTGAGGTGGGGTAATTAATAAAGAAATGAGGTTTATTTGGCTTCTTGTTCTGAAGGCTGTACGTGAAGCATAGTACTGGCACCTGCTTCCAGGGAGGGCCTCAGGAACCTTCCAATCATGGTGGAAGGTGAAGGGAAACCAGCATATCACATGGTGAGAGAGGAAGCAAGAGAGACAGGGAGGAGGTGTCAGTCTCTTTTAAACAACCAGATATCGCATGAACTCACAGGGTAAGAACTCATTCATTACCAAGAGGACAGCACCAAGCCATTCAGGAGGCATCTCTCTCCAACATTGGGGATCACATTTTAACGTGAGATTTGAAGGGGACAAACATCCAAACTATGTCAGATACCAAAGCTGACAATGCTTAGGATCTTTAGCTGTTCCAGGTTCTGGGAAAAGGGAGAGAGTTAGCTTCCCTCGTCTATGCTGTGCTACTCCATATTATATTAGTAATTATTGTTCTCTAAAGGTTCTTGAAAGCAAATAAACAAATGCAAGGCAAAACATATGAAATGCAAGGCAAAACATATGAAATGCAAGGCAAATGCATTAAAAACTTTTGAGTGTTAATATATAGGTTTTATTTTATCTTTTTAATTTCTTTTGCTTAACCAAATAGATTATGTAGTTTTGATTAACTGGCCATGAAATAGCTCTGCCTACATAGAATTTCCCATGAATAATTGGTTGTGGAGACTTTTGTGTGTGACCCAAATCCTCCCTCAAAACTGAAGTTTGCCCAGCTATTGGGAGTGTTGGCAAATCATGCCTCTCAGCTGATTCTCTCTAGAATTTATTCTCAGGAGATCTAATTAATAACTTGTCAAGCTGATGTCCATCCTTGGGGACAACTCGTATCTGAAGAATGGCCAGTGAAAGGTATTAAAACTCCATACTCCTGCCTCAATTTAGGGCAACTCTGAAGGGTCACCCCTGCTTCTCAGCTCCCCCTTGAGATTAGCTGAGGTATTTGTTGTGACTGCCTCACATCTCAAATCCCTTTGTCCAATTCAGCTTTTTCGCCACAGTTGTTGGCTCCTAGGATTTTACCCAGTTAAATGTTCTCTACACAAATCTCTATCTCAAATCTGCTTTACAGGGAATGTGGCCTCAGACAGGTTTTCATTAGGTTCTGGACGTAACTCTCATTAGTCATTGATATGATTCGGCTGTGTCTCCACCCGAATCTCACCTTGATTGTAATTATCCCCGCATGTCAAGGATGGAGTCAGGTGGAGATCATTGAATCATAGGGGCGGGTTCCCCCTACTGTTCTCCTGGTAGCGAATAAGTCTCACGAGATCTGATGCTTTTAAAATGGGAGTTTCCCTACACAAGCTTTCTTCTCTGCTACCATTTAAGATGTGCCTTTGCTTCTTTTTTGCCTTCTGCCGTGACTGTGAGGCCTCCCCAGCCATGTGGAATTGTGAGTTCATTAAACCTCTTTCCTTTCTAAATTACCCGGTCTTGGGTATGACTTTATTAGCAGCATGAGAACAAACTAGTGCAGTCTGTTCTATAAGCCCAAGTCGGATCACAGAGTCCCGCTTTCTGTTTTTTTTTTTCTAGCCCATATTTCTACTAAAACTTGACTCATATAGACTTAAAACAAAATAATTAAGCATGGCTAGTATTTATTTAATATTTTATACGTGTCAGGTACTGTATTTTGTAACTTATCTTTTAATAATCTTTCCAAATCTCTAAAAGGATAATTCTGCTCTTTTATAGAGAAAATAAGGATGGCTCAATCTTTTGATTTTTATTACAAGCTTTATTTTGTATAACATATAATAAACTAAAAATATTGAAAGTTTAGAAACCATCAGCACGCAATCGAGGTGATGGAAATATACTTCACCTCCAGTTTCCTGATGCCTCTTTATAATACATTTCTCTGGCCCCTCATTCCTGGCCCTTAAAAACCACCAAACTGCTTTCTGTCACTGGACAGTAATTTATACAGTCAAAAAATGTATATAAATAAAATTTTACACTATGCACTTTTTTGTCTGACATTTTATGTTTTTTTCTCTGCATGTTTTACCTCTAGAGTCTGCCTTGTTTCACTTAGTATAGTTATTTTGAGATTCATTCATGTTATAGTATGTATCCATAATTAATTCGGAGAAAGCAAGTTAATTCATTAATGTATTGATTGATATTTAGACTGTTTCTAGTTTGGGCTATTATGAATACATGTGCTATGAACATTTGTGTTGATATCATTATATGAACACCTACTTTTATCTCTCTTGGGTAAATACCCAGGAGTGCAATGGCTGAGTCTTACGGCAGAAGTATGTTTAACTTTTTAAGGGACTCTTAAACTGTTTTTCAAAGGTTACACTTTTTTGTATTCCCATCAGCAGTGTATGAGAGTTTCAGCTTCTCCACATCCAAGCCAGTGCTTGGCTGTTATCAGTCATGCTAATCTTAGCTATTTAAAAATAGATAGTGGCGTCTCATTTTGGTTTTAATTTGCATTGCCCTAAGCATTAATTATGTTGAGCATATGTGCTTATTTACCAAACAAATGTCTACTTTGTAATGTCTGTTCCAGTCTTTCACCCAAGTTTTAAATGGGGTTGTTTGTTTTTCATTATTAAATTTTGAGCTTTTAAAATATATTTTTGATGCAAGCCTTTCATCAGATATATGAATTGCAAATATTTTCTCCCAGCCTGCAGCTTGTCTTTTCAGTCTCTTAATAGATTCTTTTGAAGAGCAGATTCTTTTTTTTAAATTTGATGAGTTCTTCTTATCAATATATTATTATATAAATCATGCTGTGGGGTCATATCAAAGAAAGCTTTGCCTGACTCAAAGTCCCAAATGTTTTCACATCTTCCCTCTCCTCTCCTTTGGGAACTGAGATTACACGTAAATTCAGTTACTTGAAATTTACTGTCTACTATTGCTCTGTTCATGTTTTTTAAAAATTTATTTTCTCTCTCTATTTTATTTTGAGAGGTGTCTATCTTTTCTTCTTTAATGACTAATGTGCTATCAGCCTACCATGTAGCTGGGACTACAGCCGCATGCTACTATGCCCCGCTAATTTTTGTATTTTTAGTAGAGATGGGATTTCACCATATTGGTCAGGCTGGTCCTGAACTCCTGACTTCGTGATCCACCTGCCTCGGCCTCGCAAAATGCTGAGATTACAGGCGTGAGCCACTGCGCCCAGCCTCCTTTAGTGTATCTTGCATGTCTCTATTTTAGAACATATAGAATACTGTTTCAATAAGCATTTGAATGTTCTTAACTGATAACTCTGGCACCTTGATTTACTCTGGATCAGTTCTGACTCAGTGATTTTTCTCCTTATTATGAGCCACGTTCTTCTGTCTTTTGTTGTTACTGTTGTGTCTCTGCTAAACTGTGTCTGGATGTCAGATATGGTGACTTTTATCTTATTGAGTGCTGGAAGTATATATAAATATTCTTGATCTTTGTATTGGTATGTATTTAAGTTTAGTTGGAAAGAGTTTGACTCTTTTTGGTCTTGCTTTAAAAATTCATTAGGTGGGATCAGACCAGTTCTCATTTTAGAGCTAATCACTCCCAACTAGTGAGGCAAGATCCTTCTGGGTATCCCTGGGAATCTTGAGGTGTTTCTGGTTTGGCTGATAAAATAAGCACTATTACTGGACCTTGGTGAGCATGTGTACTGTTACTTTTCATCTTATCTGGGTGTTGTTTCCCCAACCGTAGGTACTTTTCTCTAGGCCTGTCCTAACAATTACTTAGCTATGTACTTTAGGGGGACCCTTTGCAGAGCTCTGGAGTTCTCTTTCTGTGCAGCCCCTTCTTCTCGGAAACCTTGTCCTGAGAGCTCATGTCAGCATGGTTTCTGTGGACTCTCAGCTCTGTCCCCTCAGCTCAGGGAGAACAATGGGCTCCTCTTGGGCTTTTCTCCTGGAGTAGTGGGCTGGAAAACTTTCTCCAGGCATAAATTAGGGCCGTTGATAGGCTCACCTTGTTTGAGACTGACTTTACAGGGTCTTGCAAACTTTTGTGGCATACATTTTGGCCATTTTTTTGGTTGTTTCAGGAGGGAGAGAAAGTCTAGTTCTTGTTACTCCATCATGGTCATTGCAGAAGTCAACCTAACTGATATTTATCAATACAGTCTGTTGCTACACATTGAACTTGCTTAAGATAATTTTTAGATGGCACAGAACTTTCTGTCCATTGAATGAGACTCTCTGCTTATTTTGCAAGTGCTCATTTGTATGGAGACATTTGTATGGAGAAACTTCAAAAAGTTTGTGGAAAAATGAAGTTAAAAGATAAACATTGAAAATGTGATCTTCGGTTTTCATCCCTAAAGAACTGATGGTCCTGGGAACTTAACAATGTCAATGCAGTCTCTTATACATTATTAACTTAAGAAAAATGGGTGCCCTTTCCACATTTGTTGAGATTGGGAAACAAAAAGAAGTCAGAAGGAGCCAAATCAGAGCTGTAAGGTGGATGCCTGACAATTTCCCATTGAGACTCTCACAAAATTGCCTTTGCTTGATGACAGGAATGAGCAGAAACATTGTGGTGTTAGAGGACTGTCTGCTAAAGCTTTCCCAGGTATTTTGCCCTAAAACTTTGGCTAACTTATTCAAAACACTCTCATGATATGCAGATATTATTGTTCTTTGACCTTCCACAAAGTCAACAAGCAAAATGCCTGGAATGTCCCCAAAAAACTGTTGCCGTGACCTTTGCTCTTGAGTGATCCCCTTTAGCTTTGACTGGACCACTTCCACCTTTGGTAGCCATTGCTTTGATTGTGTTTTGCCCTCAGGATCATACTGGGAAAGCCATGTTTTATCTTCTGTTACAATTCTTCAAAGAAATCCTTCAGGATCTTGACCCTAGTTCTTTAAAATTTCCATTGAGAGCTCTCCTCTTGTCTGCAGCTGATCTGAGCACAACACTTTTGGCACCCATGCAGTGGAAAGTTGGTTCAACTTTAATTTTTTAGTCAGAACTGTGTAAGCTGAACCAATTAAGATGTCTATGATGTTGGATATTGTTTGTGCTGTTGATTATCAGTCCTCTTCAATTAGGGCACAAACAAGATTAATTTTTTTCCTTGCAAATTGATATGGATGATCTGTCCCTGTGGACTTCATCTTCCACATCATCTCGTTTCTTCTTTAAAAAAGCTGTCCGCTTGTGAACTACTGATTTCTTTGGTGCATTGTCCCCTCAAGCTTCTTGTAAAGCATCAGTGATTTCACCATTCTTTCACTCAAGCTTCATCATAATCTAATGTTTGTTCTTGCTTCAATTTTAGCAGAATTTACATTGCTCTGCTAGGGGCTCTTTTCAAACTAATGTCTACTCCTTCTTACTGTCTCAAACTAGATCCTGTTCAAACATGCTATAATAAATTAGTATGAGTTTATTTTGCTGCCAAAATTGAAACCTTTGCATAGTTTTTTTCATAATATACATTTTCCATGAACTTTTTAAGGCCTCTCATGTATCCACAGGTAGAGTGCCTTACCTATTCTGACTTCAGTCAATTATTCAAGACCTTTCCTTGTCAGTGATACATTAGAAAGGTAGAGTATTGAAAAATAAGAGTAGCTTCTGCTGATTAAGAAATACTATATCTTTTTCTACTTCTTTCTTTTTTTTTTTTTTTGAGACAGCATCTTTCTCTGTCACCCAGGCTGGAGTGCAGTGGTGTGATCTCAGCTCACTGCAACCTCTGCCTCCCAGGGTCAAGTGATTCTCCTGCCTCAGCCTCCCGAGTAGCTGGGACTATAGGTGCCTGCCACCACACCCAGCTAATTTTTGTATTTTTAGTGGAGACAAGGTTTCACCATATTGGCCAGGCTGGTCTTGAACTCCTGACCTTGTGATCTGCCTGACTCGGCCTCCCAAAGCGCTGGGATTACAGTCATGAGCCACCGTACCTAGCTTTCTACTTCTTTCTTATTATTTTCCTCCTCTCTCATTCCTATATTCTCTCCTTTCTCCTACTTTCCTCCCCACTCCCTGTTTCCTTCCTTTCATCTTTCCTATTTTCAAGACTTAATATTTCTTGAACCTCCGATGTTATCATAGTATGTTATTTGTTTAATTTTCACATAACAATAATAGTTTAAATACAAATAATATTTATTTTCATCCCCATGTTATCAGTATAACAGTAAAGATGTGGAGAGGCCCACTGGGCATGGTGGCTCAAGCCTGTAATCCCAGCACATTGGGAGGCCGAGGTGGGTGGATCACGAGGTCAGGAGATCGAGACCATCCTGGCTAACACGGTGAAACCCCATCTCTACTAAAAAATAGAAAAAATTAGCTGGGCATGGTGGCGCGTGCCTGTAGTCCCAGCTACTCGGGAGGCTGAGGCAGGAGAATAGTGTGAACCCGGGAGGCAGAACTTGCAGTGAGCCAAGATCACGCCACTGCACTCCAGCCTGGGTGACAGAGCGAGACTCTGTCTCAAAAAATAAATAAATAAATAAATGAAAATAAAATAAAAAAAATGATGTGGAGAGGCCAAACCAATGGCTCTTATATCCACGTTCTTTCTTCTAAATGATTTCACCTTAGTTTTGGTCTGCATCTCTAACCATAGCTAGTTGCAGCAGGACTTCTATCTGGCCTTGCTGCTCTCATTTTTGGACCTCCTCACTGAAATCAAATTGATCTTTCTAAAATGCAAACCTGGTCTTAGTATTTTATTACTTAAAACCCATTGGTGGCTTTCCATGATTTATGGAATAAAGTCAAAATTCCTGTTTTTGCCCATGTTTCTGTGTGCCTCTCATCCCTACATTTACTGATTCCTGTGTGCCATAAATTGCCAGTTGTCCAGAGTTCATTCTTTTTTTGTACTTGGGAGGACTTCTGCATCCTGCAACTTTTCCCCTGAAACGTGCTTGGAAAATACCTACTCATTTTTTTCAGATTCAGGTTAGCTTTTTACTTCAGTTTCTTTTCCTGAAGCTTATACTGACTGCTCCATATGGCTTTGGGGATTAGCTACTCATTCCTTTGTGCCCTTTGTAGATACACATTTATCATGGAGTCTTTTTTTTTTTTTTTTGAGACAGAGTCTCACTCTGTCACCAGGCTGGAGTGCAGTGGTGTGATCTCAGCTCACTGCAACCTTTACCTTCCAGGTTCAACTGATTCTCTTGCCTCAGCCTCCCAAGTAACTACAGGCGTGCACCACCGTGCCCAGCTAATTTTTGTATTTTTAGTAGAGACGGGGTTTCACTATGTTGGCCAGGATGGTCTCGATCTCTTGACCTCGTGATCTGCCCACGTTGGCCTCCCAAAGTGCTGGGATTACAGGCATGAACCACCACTCCCAATCAGTCATGCAGTCTTTATACTTACTTGTTTACTTGCCTGTGAGCTCACTGAATGCAGGGACTATTTCCTTGTTGCTCTAGCACCTACACCAGTACCTGGTATCCAGAAGCTGTATGCTAAATGTTTGTTGAGTGGCTGTTTGACTGAATGATTGTACTCCTAATTAGTAGATAGAAAGCCATGAACTTCCCAGTTCATCATTCTTTGTGCTCAATTCTGGTTTCTTTATTGTGTTCAAAAGAGTTCCTTAGTGACATAAAACTATGGAGCTAGTATGTCAGCTCATTTAAGCAATGATTGGTTTATGTATATAAGAGGCTTCAATAATTATATATTTTTATTTCAGTTTCAATAAATGATCAATTTATTAATTTTCTCTGTTTTGGCTTATTGTTCACATTTAATATCAAATAAAAGTGTTTTACTTAAAATTATTCATGCCAATTATGACAGTTAGGTGAATATTACTTTGATTTACATTCCAGTAGTAGTTTTGGTTGAACCCTGAATATGCTAAGACGTCCCTTTTCTTTTTTCTTATGAACAGGCTACTGTGTTTACATATATTATTAAAATCTTCTTTGAAAATACGAAGAGTGTTACATTTCTTATATTTAGTTCTCTGTGCTTCAGAATTCCTGTGATACTTGCACTTAAGTCCTTCTGAGCAGTTGATGTTGATATTTATGTGGTTAATTTCATGAAACGTGGTGGTTTTCATTTCTATCATTAATTTATACAGGAGATAGACTGTTTTCCAGGTGTAAGCTCAGTCATATAATTAGAAAATTTATAAGCAGAAAGGAGTTATTTGGTCTAACCCATTTATTCTACAGATAGAGAAATTAGAGTCCAGAAACTCTGTCTTCTTTAAAGTCTTACAGGTATTTAAGAAAAAAGAATAGACTTGAGGTTTCTGTGCTCTGAACCCAGTGATCTTGACACTGTAATGATCTTCATCCATATTATTCACAGAAGTAAATATAATCACATATTAAATAAGAAACAAAAATACTAAGGAGATATTATACTGAAAAATGAAATAATATTATCTTAATTATTTTGATCAGATTCAATCTATAGCAGCTTGAAGGCTAATAATTCCAATGATTCTCTGAATAAACCATTTTTCTAATAAGATTACAGGTTTTAGTAATCTAATTATTTTGACTGATGCAAATGTTACCCCGCCAGTCTGAAAAATGTGTTTATTTATATGTCATAAAGAATAATTTATTCCAAAAAGGCTAATTTTCAAAATATATGTATCTTCTGAAACTGTATCTATTTTTTCCCCACGTTTTCTAAATATATTTTAGAGGGCATTTGTAGATTTTCATGGTGCTGAAAAATTAAGGTATAATGGTCTCATGAAGGAGAATAATGTCATTTAGACATTGTAATTTTGGAGGATCACAATACTTTTTGGAATGTGGTTGTTGCAGCACTGGTCACTTATACTAATTATATAATAACATACTATACTAATGCAATAATATACCATATGAAATTATTCAGTGGTAAATTTGTCTTAAATCCTCTAGAATACTGCAAAGAAATAGTTTATATAAGAAAGAGTACCATAGCAGATGTGAACACAATATTTCCTATTTTTTTCTTCTTTTTTATTTTTTTGAAGACAAGTTCTCACTCTGTTGCCCAGACTGGAGTTCAGTGCCATGTTCATAGTTCACTGCAACCTCAAACTCCCAAGCTCAAGTGATCCTCTTGATTCAGCCTCTGAAGTAGCTGTGCCTATAGGTGTGCACCACCACACCGGCTAAGTTTTAAAATTTTTTATAGATATGTTGCCCAAGCTGGTCTCAAATTCTTGAGCTCAAGAGATCTTCTCACCTTGGCCTCCCAGAGTGTTGGGATTACAGGCATGAGCCACCATACTCAGCCAATATTTCTTTTGTAAAAGACATTTTCTAACATACTTCTCATTTTAACTAACATAATATTCAAAGTGTAGATCTGAGAAAGAGATAGTGCCTGCAGATCTGGGATCCTACATGCTAATATTATGGGATGCATTCAGATTTGATCAGCAGATATTCCATTTATTCTAGAACACCACCAGCAGAAGAATGTAATTACGTCTATCACTAAAACTTTGTGTCAATACAGACTACTGTATTTGTTATCATAGATGGTCCTTGGATGGCAGCCTTAAGCAATTTTAAACCTAGACAGGTGATGTACTTTTTCTTCTTGGATAATTTTCATGGTTTTATCTAATTTGGTTGTAACTAATGTGTTTAATATGGCTTGCTTGTTTTTTAAAAAGTTGTTCAGTATCCTTAGAACTCAGTGCTGATTTCTTTTTCTAGCAGGCCTTTTATATAGGACATCTCACTTTCTCCTGACTCTCTACTACTAGCATGAGGTCTCTGAAAAATCAAGACAGCAAAATAATTTGTTATAGAACAGCCTATGTAGAGGGACAGGGGAGGAGTCATATTCCAAGAGGGAAAGACCTTTGAGCCAGGCTCAATTTGTAGAGGCTGTTGAATGAAAATGAGGGAGAGAGAATGCACACTTTACTGCACTATTAAAGCAAAATTCTGACAATAACTTCTAAAAATGATTCAACTCTTCTACACTGAGAATATGACAGACCTTCCAAAAGTATAATTTCTTACATGAACGTCCAGGTATATAAGGAAAAATAACTATTTCATACCAATATCTCCAGCCGCCTTTATTGTTGGTTCACCACATAGGTTTTTATCAGAATCGCAGAACATTAATTTTTTAAATTAGCTACCATTACAACTAGCTTGAGAAGAACTTTCTTTTTAATAATTCGACCCAGATGCATTCTAGATACTCCAGTGTTACGAATCGATGGCTTCATGAGGAGCCGCTGTTGACTCATGCTATCTCTGGACACACTGACAGGAAATGTTTTCTTACACCTGTTTTCCTCCTGCTTTTCCTTGGTAGGACTTAGTTCCTTGGCATAGTTCAGTATCAATGGCAGTCATAGAGAAGTGTTACAGAAACCCAGCTTATTCCAACTTGTGAATTATTTGGCACCCAGGAACCAGGTCTTACAATCTTCAACCCACTTTTTCTTAACATGGCCCCTTTTCTGAAATGTTTATTTATATATGATGTAGGCCTGGGGAAAGGACATGGACTTTCAAAGAAAATATTCTCCAATAGATCTCTCAACTCCAGAGAACCTTCTGACTAAATCTGAAAGAATTCCACTGTGCTCTGATAACATCCTTTAATAATGAAGGAAAAGATATTTTTCCCCCAGGAGGATTTTGTAGTGAAAAGATGGCATAATTTTTTAAAAAATGTTGTTTATAATCTCATTTGTTTTTTCATTTGTGGGGTGTGTCTTAAATCCTAAATGGTACATCCTTTTTAAAATACTTCTAGTAATAAAATGTTTCTGAAGTTATGTTGTAAATATCATTGGACTATGTTTAATAATGTTAAGTTGATCCCACTTCCCCTGAAATTATATACATAAATGCTGAAAGTATAAATTTACATATACAACTTCATGGAACATTTTTCTTCCAAGTGTGCATTTGCTAGAATTTGCATTGAAAGGTTTTGGAAGGAGCCTGTTGGTATGAATCCTGTGTGAGCAACACTCAGATTTGTTGCATACTGAACAGCATGCTAAATCTCACTTCACAATCTTAGATTTCTCATCTACCATCTTGAGCTGAATTTAAAATGTAACTGCAGTTTATTATGTCACCTGTTCGTCAAACACTGATGCAAAGCTTAGTTTTCAGTGTGAAGAACCCATGACTAGAGAAGGGAAGAAGAAAGGGTCAAGCAGACCTCATTAAAGAGTGTATGGGCAAGAAAACACATCAGATGTCTTGATAGGTTTTTTAAAGTCCTGTTAGACTTGTCATGATTTCCAAAACACTAAATGCCATCTAGTATTTTGGACCCTCCAAGATTACAGTAGAATATTATTATGGGTCATCTTAATTGGAAATATACAGGAAAATCCTGATGATTAATGTAGACTAGTGATAGCTCTCACACATTTATATAACCTATGTTGAAAAGAAAGAAGAAAGGCAGGAAGGAAAGAAGGAAAAAGAGCGGAGAGAGAGGAACAAGAAAACACGTGGATTTGTGGAAATGAAAATTTTTAAATTACTAATTTGCAAGAATGGGTAAGAAAAATACCGAGTATGAACATAAATGCTTTCAATTCCGTTTGTCTCTTAATCCTTCTCAGTCCGTGGCCAGTTTTGAAACTTGGTGTAACTTCCTTCCTTTATTCCTCCCTCCCTTGCTCCCTCCATCCCTTCTTGCCAGCCTCCTTCCCTTCCTCTCTCCTTGAGTTTCCTTCTTCTTTCTTGTTCCCTCCCTCCCTCCCTCTCTCTTTTTTCCCCTTAGTTTCCCCGGAAGCACATATACCAGCCATTTGAATGCTTTCTGCTCATAGATACTGCCAAGCCCCCTCACCCAGACTGCTGAATAGATTTGGTAGAATGGAATGAGAAACATAGACTTTGTGTCTGTGGCGGCCACCTCTGATGTTGCAGACTTTTGCCGTGATTATGCACTCCAGCCGAGGGACGCTAGAGAGGTTGAAATTTCAACTGTGGGATTTGCCATTTTGGAATTTGCAGAAATGTACTGGATATGCTAACAGCAGCCTGGCTAGCCTCCACTTCACAAGGAAGTATTTAAATATACACGTGTAATATGAAGAAAATTGCATTAGATCATAAGGGATGAATTATTTTGTAAATGACTATACCATCAAATACCATACCTGATATCAATCATCTTCATCAGACAGTATCTGTGTATGTAAGTAGATAAACAAAAAAGCAGGAGTTTATTTCTCTCTAATGTATCCTTGACTCTCTAGCAGTGACCTCTGAAATGTCTCTTCTGATCCAGACTTGTTTGAATCATGTGCAACATTTTAGATTTGTCTTTTCTCTGCAAGTTTTTTTTGTTAAGTACCATAACATATTGAACCAAATAGTTTTGCTTGCTTTCTATTGATGACACATGATTTTGGCTTTTATCTTCAGTGGAAAATCAATGTGTCACATGGAGTTCACTAAGAAAAAGGTATGGGGCCTCTTTGTAATTCTTTGTCAGATGATTGCTTTATCTTGATTTATGCCTTCAAACTTTTTCCCATTCAGCAGAAAATATTGTGTCGCTATCTGTGAGAGCAAAGCGATCTATACCAATTTATGCTCTAAGTGTAGCCTCCTTCCAGAACTGCTTATGGAACATATCAACTCACTATAGATTAGGGACATAATGGATTCTTCTTTCTTAAAAGTGGCAGATTGACAATTTTAGTTCATATACAAGCTTTTATATTAACATTAAAACAATATTTCTATGTAAAGTAAAATATTGTAGTTGATTATTATTCGAGGGCCTCCCAGAATTTCAAGGTCTGAAAATAAATTCAGTGTTCCTGGTGGTAACAAAATTGCCCCTACTTCCTTGTATCAGGACTGCCATTTGGAACTGCTGGGGAAGCTCTTTTCAGAAATTATTTTCAAAACAGCATTGTTGCCTTTTGCCAAACTGAAATCTGGTTGTAAACTTTTGAAAACTAGTTCCTTGGAATGGAATTCAAGTTGTCTTCTAAGCAATTTTTTTTAACTCAAACATACATTCTATCTTGCTTTATTATGTCACTATTTGTGTAGGAAACATATTTCTATTTTTACCATTTTCAATTTATTTACATTTACATTTACATTTGTGTGTATATATATATACACACATACATACACTTTAAGTTCTGGGATACATTTGCAGAACTTGCAGTTTTGTGAAATAGGTATACATGTGCTGTCGTGGTTTGCTGCACCCATCAACTCGTCATCTACATTAAGTATTTCTCCTAATGCTATCCCTCCTCTTTCCTTCCTACCCACTGACAGGCCCCAGTGTGTGATGTTCCCCTCCCTGTGTCTATGTGTTCTCATTGTTCAACTCCCACTTATGAGTGAGAACATGTGGTGTTTGGTTTTCTGTTCTTGTGATAGTTTGCTGAGAATGATGGTTTCCAGCTTCATCCATGTCTCTGCAAAAGACATTAATCCATCCTTTTTTATAGCTGCATGGTATTCCATGGTGTATATGTGCCACATATTCTTTATCCAGTCTATCATTGATGGGCATTTGGGTTGGTTCCTAGTCTTTGCTCTTGTGAATAGTGCTGCAATAAACATATGTGTGAATGTGTCTTTATAGTAGAATGATTTATAATCCTTTGGATGTGTACCTAGTAATGAGACTGTTAGGTCAAATGATATTTCTAGTTCTGGATCCTTGAGGAATTGCTACACTGTCTTCCACAATGGTTGAACTAATTTACACTCCCACCAACAGTGTAAAAGCATTCCTATTTCTCCACATCCTCTCTAGCACCTGTTGTTTCCTGACTTTTTAATGATTGCCATTCTAACTGGCGCGAGATGGTATCTCATTGGACCAGGGGTGATGAGCTTTTTTTTTTTTTTTCTTCGAGACAGCCTCACTCTGTCACCCAGGGTGGAGTGCAGTGGCACAATTTCGGCTCACTGCAACCTCCACCTAATGGGTTCAAGCAATTCTCCTGCCTTAGCCTCTTGAGTAGCTGGGATTACAGATATATACCACCACGCCTGGCTAAAGTTTTTTTGTGTGTTTTTGGTAGAGACAGAGTTTCACCATAGTGGCCAGGCAAGTCTCAAACTCCTGACCTTGTGATCCACTCGCCTTGGCCTCCCAAAGTGATGGGATTACAGGCGTGAGCCACCACGCCCAGCCTATGATGAGCTTTTTCTCATGTGTTTATTGGCCGCATAAATGTCTTCTTTTGAGAAGTGTCTGTTCATATCCTTTTCCCACTTTTTGATGGGGTTGTTTTTTTCTTGTAAATTTGTTTAAGTTCCTTGTAGATTCTGGATATTAGCCCTTTGTTAGATGGATAGATTGCAAAAATTTTCTCCCACTCTGTAGGTTGTGTGTTCACTCCGATGATAGTGTCTTTTGCTGTGCAGAAGCTATCTTTAGTTTAATTAGATCCCATTTCTCAATTTTGGCTTTTGTTGCCACTGCTTTTGGTGTTTTAGTCGTGAAGTCTTTGCCTATGCCTATGTTCTGAATGGTATTGGCTAGGTTGTCTTCTAGAGTTTTTATGGTTTTAGATCTTATGTTTAAGTCTTTAATCCATCTTGAGTTAATTATTTTATAAGGTGTAAGGAAGGGGTCCACTTTCAGCTTTCTTCATATGGCTAGCCAGTTTTCCCATCACCATTTATTAAATAGTCAATCTTTCCCCATTGTTTGTTTTCGTCAGGTGTGTCAGAGATATGTTGTATATTTCATGGTACAATGCCTTCTGTCAATGGGGAAAAATAACAAGCATATATGGGATGAATGAAGTCTGCTATGGTTAAGGTTGAGAATATTTACTGATCCTTGAGTTCAGTCTCCAGGAATGTTGGAAATAGAGAATAGAGATAATGGAGATAAAGAAAAGTTCTGAAAATGACACTTCCCATAGTGTCAAAATTGTGATCTATTGGAGAATTCTGTGATACATCAAAATCTCTGTTTATGCTGAGGTTTGTTATTGTGTATGAGCATATCTTTATCAGGTGTAGGCTATTTCTATACTTTCATGTCTTTAAATCAATGTTTCTATTCACATATGTATATGTGCAAATAGAAGCATGCTAATATTATATATATATTGTCTGTCATTACCATGATTGCTATGATTATCATTAGCATGTATTATTAGTGTGACCGAAGTATCATCAGTATCAGTTTCTTTCTCACTGCAGTGCTCCTGTAATGCTTCATTTCTACAGAGCCAACCTACACCCACCGTTTCCCTGACTATAACTTTACCTAAAGTATAAGCCCTTATAAAGCCATGAAAGCCTACCAAGAATTGTCAAAGAAGCTAGGCAGCAGCCAGGCTCTGCCTTAGGAAAAGATTTTACTTTTTATTATCATGTGCAGTACTTAACTACTTGTTTTGACCTCTAAGATTTTGCTCTCCTATATTTCTATCCCCTGGCTTTCTGATATTTCATGTGATTATATTTGAAATTTTAACCTTGCTTTTCTTTTTGGAATCTCTGATATCTCTGCTGCCACAGGTAATGACAGGTTCCTCTCTAACTGTTGGTGTTATCCCTGGTCAGATTATTACTGATGACAGAAGTAGATGTTTTACGTGGATTCTCTCGATATCAGAAACAAATACAGATATCACAACTCAAAAATGACAGACTGATAACCATTATGAACTTAGATGCAACATTCTTAATACAATATTAGCAAATTGAGTCTAGGAATATTTAAAAATGATAATGTGTTTTAACCAAGTGGGGTTTATCTCAAGTTGGTTTCAACAACTGAAAATCTACCATGCTGACAGAAAAAAGAAAAATCACGTGACACTCTCAATAGATGCAAAAAAGGAATTTACAAAATGTAACACATTTTTTAAATTAAAAACTCCCAGCAAACTGAGGATAGAAAAGTACATTTTCAAACTGATTATGTGTTTACAAAAAATCTATAGCAAACATCTTACTTAAAATGGTGAAAGCCTTAATACTTTCTACATAAGATTATGAAAAATGCAATGATGTCCTCTCTCCCTAGTTCTTTAAAGTATTGCATTCAATATTAAATAAGTGGAAATATATACCAAGTTCATTGATAAATATTTAATACTTATGAGATGATAATTCTCCTGAAATTGATCTCTAGATTCAGTGGAATTCCCATGAAACCTTATAGGTCCTTTTGGATAAATTACAAAACTGATTCTAAAACAGGGAGAAAGAAAGAAGGGAAGGAAGGAGGAATGGACAGAAAGAAGAAAGAAATAAAGAGAAAAGAAAAGAAAATAAGAAATAAGTGACACCCAAGTTGGGAAGAAAGAAAAATACTATTCTCACGTGATGTAAACATATACATAGAAAATCCTTAGGCATCTGCAGAAGTGTGCTAGAGGTATGAAGTGAATTTAACAAAGTTGTAGGATGAAAGATCAATAAATAAAATCAATTGTGTTTCTATACACAATCAACACCAATTAGAAAATAAAATTATGTAAGCAATTTAACTTATAATAGCCTCAAAAATAATAAAATAATTCAGAATAAATTTAATAAAAGGTATGCTGATCCAAAATTTCTAAATCACTAATACGAGAGATTGAATAGGTAGAAATATGTATCAAGTTCATTGGTAAATATACATGTCATACTTATTAGATGATAATTCTTCTGAAACTGATCTCCAGATTTGGCACAATCCCAGTCAAACCTATAGGCCTTTTTGGAGAAATTACAAAGCTGATTCTAATTTTTTTTTTTTAAATGCAGAAGTCCTAGAATAGCCAGAGCATGTTTTAGAAAGAAGAATAAAGTTGGAAAACTTTCCAAATTTCAAGACATATTGTAAAGCTACACTAAACAGTACAGTAAACTTACTGGCATGAAGAAGACATATATATCAGTGAAACAGAATAAATAATTTAGAAATATATCCTGCCTTACATGGCCAAAGTTGCCAAAATATTTCAATAAGGAAATCAATGTCTTTATAAAGATGGTACTATTAAAATTGGATATTAAATGGAGAATATGAACTTCAGAATTACCTCACACCATATCCTCAAATTAACTCAACATGTATTTTATACATAATGTAAATATAAAAAGTATAAAGCTTACTGAATAGGAAAAATTTTTAATAATCTTACTATAGCTAAAAATTTTTTAGATAAGAAAAGGATGGATGAAAATGGAAAAAAATAGTAAGTTGGACTTCATGAAATTAAGACTTTTGCAACTTAAAACATAGCATCAAAAAATGAAAAGGCAAACCACAGATTGGGACAGAATAATTTTAAATATGTCTGATAAAGAACTTTCATCTAGAATGTACACATAACTAAAAAACTAAATAACAAAACACAAATAACTCATTTAACGTAATATTTTGACCTAAATGGGCCAAATATTTGTACAGATATTTTAATTTAAAAAGAGATGGTGTCCAATACACAAATGAAAAGATACTTAACATTACCCGTCATCAGGGAAATTCAAGTTAAAACCACATTGAGGTACCACTGTACACCCACTGGAGTGGCTGACACGAGCAGAACTGACCATACCACATGATGTGAAGAATTGCTATTCACACCTGGCTAGTGGGACTTCAAAATGGTACAGACATTTTGGAAAGCAGTTTGGCAGTTTCTTTTAATGTTAAACTTAGTACTGATCATATAGCCAAATAATTCCACTGCGACTCAAAATAAATAAAAACATATCCGTACCAAGCCTCATCCTTGAAGTTCATAGCAGATGTGTCCATCAACTTGTAAATGGATAAACCAGTTGTAGATGGAGTACCACTCAACAATAAAAAGGAGCAAACTGATACAACAGCAATATAAATGAATATCAAAAGCATTATGCTCAGTGAAAGAAGCTAGACATGAAAGACACCAATGTATCATTCCACTAATAGGATACTCTAGAAAATGCAAACTGTAGAAACAGAAGCAGATTAGTGGTTGCCTGTGTTCAGGAATGGAGAAAAGATCAAATGCAAAACAGCAAAAGAAAACGTTTTGTGATGATGCAGATTTTCTGTATCTTGATCATGATTGTGGTCAAATGATGATATTCATCTGCCATAACCCATTAAATTGCACATTGAAAAGGGTGAATTTTACTGTGTGTACATTATACTTAAATGGAGCTGTAAATATGTTTGGAGCTTATCTGTGAACATTAGTTGCAGAGCAGGAGTTACTTTTATAGAGTGGAAATCTGCTGAGTGCCAACTTGAGAAGGGTTGAAAAAAATTAGAACCTTCTTCCAACACATTTCAGTTAGAACACTCTTAGGATGTCGTTACAGCTGCGCTCTCTATTGGAGTCTCTGATGAAATCACATGTCTGACGATCTCAGCATGCCTTTAATCAACAGAATATACACGTGTTTTCTTTTATTACTATAAAGGATATACCAAACAACTTTTTCAAGACTTTACTTCAAAAAGGCACGTAGTTTTGCAACATTTTTGGTAAGTCTTTAATTATTTCAAAATGAAAAATTGAAAATAAAATGCAATTATTTACTCAGGCCCCCCAAAAAAAGGTCTGTACGGGGAATGCATGTGGTGTGTGTGTGTGTGTGTGTGTGTGTAAGTGTGTGATTTGAAGAATTGAAAAAATTTTAGTGGGGTTTTGTAGCATCACTTTGATAGCATCCTGTAATTTTGTATTGTGTTTGAAATAAAAATAAAGTGAATACACTGATAAAAGAATTTGAAAAGAATTTGCATTATTGCCTAAATTATGTGTGGTTTCCACAGTGGCATGAATCGAGCATCTTTAACCTACATAACAATATATCAGAAGTATTAGGTAAAAAATAAGTAAACTAGTATAACAAAGTTAAATATTTCTAAAGTAAAATTATAGCTTTATTTTTTTTTCCTGAAATGTTTTGAGGAGATATTTACACCAAAAGATATTATCACTGATCAATGAAACTTTTTAAGAATTTGCTTGTGTCCCACCAATATTTGATTACATAGTGCTTCTGTGAGTTCCATTTCATTAATTTAGCTTTGACAGGAGAGAAGGCAATGGCTCTGCAGCCTCTCTCGGTGTGGCATGATCCTGGTTCCGCTGGCTGATCTCTATTAGAACCATGGCCTTAATCATGCCTTTCATGCTTCTAACTTGATTTGCATTTGTTGTGTGATCCAAATTTATTCTCTCGTTTAGTCGCTTCCACCCATAGAAAAGCAGGTCTTTTTCATTTCTCCTTCACCATTGCCCCCATTTTTTCTTTTTGTCCTCCCATGATGAAAAACAAGACAGAAAACAAACTATAACAACAACAGACACCTTTTGTCTGTGGTCACCAATGCATTGTAGCACTAAACGTTGTTCAAAATCTCTAGATCTGACCTCTATATCTGCTGTTCCCAGAGTTTTTCAATGTGTTCTCTAGACTGCTGTGACCCACTGACAGAAAGTCTAGCTATATTTAATTGAAAGTTATTACTGTCTGATATGGTTTGGCTGTGTCCCCACTGAAATCTCATCTTGCACTGTAGCTCCCATAATTCACATGTTGTGGGAGGGACCCAGTGAGAGGTAAGTGGATCATGGGGGCAGTTTTCCCCACACTGTTCTAGTGGTAGTGAATAAGTCTCATGAGATCTGATGGTTTTATAAGGGGAAACCCCTTTCGCCTTTCACTTGGTTCTCATTTGCTGTTTGCCTGCTGCCATGTAAGATGCGCCTTTCGCCTTCTGCCATAACTGTGAGGCCTCCTCAGCCATGTGGAACTGTGAATTCATTAAACCTCTTTTTCTTTATAAATTACCCAGTCTTGGGTATGTCTTTATCAGCAGCATGAAAATTGACTAATACACTCACTGTCCATGAATGATACTCTGTTAGCCCATTTGCATTGTTATAAAGAAATACCTGAGGCTGGGTAATTTATAAAGAAATGCGGTTTATTTGGCTCCTTGTTGTGAAGGCTGTACATGAAGCATAGTACTGGCACCTGCTTCCAGGGAGGGCCTCAGGAACCTTCCAATCATGGTGGAAGGTGAAGGGAAACCAGCATATCACATGGTGAGAGCGGAAGCAAGAGAGACAGGGAGGAGGTGTCAGTCTCTTTTAAACAACCAGATATCGCATGAACTCACAGGGTAAGAACTCATTCATTACCAAGAGGACAGCACCAAGCCATTCAGGAGGCATCTATCTCCAACATTGGGGATCACATTTTAACGTGAGATTTGAAGGGGACAAACATCCAAACTATGTCAGATACCAAAGCTGACAATGCTTAGGATCTTTAGCTGTTCCAGGTTCTGGGAAAAGGGAGAGAGTTAGCTTCCCTCGTCTATGCTGTGCTACTCCATATTATATTAGTAATTATTGTTCTCTAAAGGTTCTTAAAAGCAAATAAACAAATGCAAGGCAAAACATATAAAAGGCAAGGCAAAACATACGAAATGCAAGGCAAATGCATTAAAAAACTTTTGAGTGTTAATACATAGATTTTATTTTATCTTTTTAATTTCTTTTGCTTAACCAAATAGATTATGTAGTTTTGATTAACTGGCCATGAAATAGCTCTGCCTACATAGAATTTCCCATGAATAATTGGTTGTGGAGACTTTTGTGTGTGACCCAAATCCTCCCTCAAAACTGAAGTTTGCCCAGCTATTGGGAGTGTTGGCAAATCATGCCTCTCAGCTGATTCTCTCTAGAATTTATTCTCAGGAGATCTAATTAATAACTTGTCAAGCTGATGTCCATCCTTGGGGACAACTCTTATCTGAAGAATGGCCAGTGAAAGGTATTAAAACTCCATACTCCTGCCTCAATTTAGGGCAACTCTGAAGGGTCGCCCCAGCTTCTCAGCTCCCCCTTGAGATTAGCTGAGGTATTTGTTGTGACTGCCTCACATCTCAACTCCCTTTATCCAATTCAGCTTTTTCGCCACAGTTGTTGGTTCCTAGGATTTTACCCAGTTAAATGTTCTCTACACAAATCTCTATCTCAAATCTGCTTTACAGGGAATGTGGCCTCAGACAGGTTTTCATTAGGTTCTGGACGTAACTCTCATTAGTCATTGATATGATTCGGCTGTGTCTCCATCCGAATCTCACCTTGATTGTAATTATCCCCGCATGTCAAGGATGGAGTCAGGTGGAGATCATTGAATCATAGGGGCGGGTTCCCCCTACTGTTCTCCTGGTAGCGAATAAGTCTCACGAGATCTGATGCTTTTAAAATGGGAGCTTCCCTACACAAGCTTTCTTCTCTGCTACCATTTAAGATGTGCCTTTGCTTCTTTTTTGCCTTCTGCCGTGACTGTGAGGCCTCCCCAGCCATGTGGAATTGTGAGTTCCTTAAACCTCTTTCCTTTCTAAATTACCCGGTCTTGGGTATGACTTTATTAGCAGCATGAGAACAAACTAGTGCAGTCTGTTCTATAAGCCCAAGTCGGATCACAGAGTCCCGCTTTCTGTTTTTTTTTTCTAGCCCATATTTCTACTAAAACTTGACTCATATAGACTTAAAACAAAATAATTAAGCATGGCTAGTATTTATTTATTATTTTATACGTGTCAGGTACTGTATTTTGTAACTTATCTTTTAATAATCTTTCCAAATCTCTAAAAGGAGAACTCTGCTCTTTTATAGAGAAAATAAGGATTGCTCTGAAAATGTTAGCATTAGGGGAAGTAGGGTGAGGGACATAGGGGGCACTTTGTGTTATTTGTGCATTTTGCTATCAATCTAAAATCAGGTCAAAATAAAAATTAAAAAAATGGGTAGTAGAAGCAGGTTGTTAAGATTTTCAGTGTGACTCTAGAATTTTTTTGTTTGTTGTTTGTTTTGGAGTGTAGTGGTAAGATCTCTGCTCACTGCAACCTCCACTTCCCAGGCTCAAGCAATTCTCCTGCCTCAGTCTCCCAAGTAGCTGGGATTATAGGTGCCCGCCACCACACCCAGCTAAGTTTTCTATTTTTTTTTTTTTAGTAGAGATGGGGTTTCAGCATGTTGGCCAGTCCAGTCTCCTACTCCTGACTTCAAGTCATCCGCCCGCCTCAGCCTCCCGAAGTGCTGGGATTATAGGCATGAGCTCCCACTCCTGGCCCAAAGTTCATATTTTAACTACTAACCTAAATTATTTTAAAAACAAAAGCCTCCTTGGACTCAAACCAGGTCAGAGTGACATGATCATGTGCCTGTTTTGTGCAGGGTGAAGTGAGATTATTATCTAGGAAATAGCTGAAATGTCTTGTTGTGGGCATACATATTTCATATAAATTCTAAGCTTCATATTAGCACTTAGATTATAATTATCTAAAGAATAGAGAACAATTTCATATAATTTTCAGTGTATCAGGCGAATCAAAAGTGTACATACAAGCATGCAGATGAATTTCAGTGAATATAGTGGTGACAATGCTCAACAGAATATATGTCCCCCACCCAACCCTGCTTCTTGCTCTTTCACTGTCCTAAAGATAGAACAAAATGGTTCAGGCATCCAGCTTGTCCCCTCCACACTTCACACTTTTACTTAATAGCAGCTTATCTTTAACACTTTGTCATCTTTAAGATGTTGCTAATTCTTTCTGGTAGATCCCAGGACTGAGGATGAGGAAGAATGATTTTATTTAAATAAAGTTGCTTAATAAAAAACAATTTTTTTAGTTTTAAAATATTTTCATTATTTTATAAAATTTTTGTGGGTACATAGGAGGTTTATATATTTGTGGGGTACATGAGATGTTTTGATACAGGCATGCAGTGTGAAATAATCACGTCATGAGGAATGGGCTTTCCATCCCCTCAAGCATTTATCCTCTGAGTTAAAAACTATTCAATTGGCTGGGCACGGTGGCTCACGCCTGTAGTCCCAGCTCTTTGGGAGGCCGAGGTTGGCGGATCGCCTGAGGTCAGGAGTTTGAGACCAGCCTGGCCAACATGATGAAACCCCATCTCTACTAAAAATACAAAAATTAGCCGGGTGTGGTGGCGAGTGCCTGTCATCCCAGCTACTCGGGAGGCTGAGACAGGAGAATCATTTGAACCTGGGAGGTGGAGGTTACAGTGAGCCGAGATCATGCCATTGTACTCCAGCCTGAGTGACAAGAGTGAAACTCCATGTCAAAAACAAACAAAAATCAATTACATTCTTTAAGTTATTAAAATTAAACATTGTAAATGATTTTTTTTCCCAAAGCTTTTTCAAAGAAAAAAAAGTAGAAACAAAGACACTTTCTACTGATTTCCAATATGGTGACTCTGTATTTCTAGCATGTGTTAAGGTGAAAAATTGATTTTATGTTTAATACAAAACATAGCATAATGTAATGAAAAGCAAGATTGTAATGATAAAGGAAAATAACACTAGTGCTAATTTTTTTCAATTTGAAGCATTGGATTAAAATGAATTAGGTTATATTCCAACATGTTTATATTGAATTTCTTTTTTCTCCAATTGGTTTCTTTTTATTAATGGGTGAGTGTTGCATTTGTATAAGGTTTCCCTATTATATTCAATTGTTTTGAGATGCTTTTAATTTGAAGTTTTTATGTTTTCTTTTTGATGTATACATGTTATGCTTTTATGCTGAATTTGATAATTGGTGCTGTATATGCAAAGCAAATGTAATTTCCCAGCTTTTATTTTTTAAAGCCCTGGGAAGCAACATAATAAAGTAGAAATAGTATCAAGACAGGAGTTAGAATACCTGGATTCTAAAATTTAAATTAAATTAGGATCTAGTGACATTATAGGTGTTCCTTGATCTTCTGATGACCTGATTCCTCAAAAGAAAAATAAAATAATCTATAAATTGTTTCTAATTCTAAAACTCTATAAATCCTATTTTTAAAATTATAATTAGTTGAACTCTATAAGGTCACAAAAATCCCTTTTAAGAAACTAAAATAAAATTTTATCATATCTTAAAAATACTCTGATCTTTTTTTATATGCTGACATGAATTCTAATTATTTTTGAGCCCCTAAAAAACATTTAAGATCACAGTTTATGTTTTATTATTGACTTTCAGATAATTAACATTTTACTGATAGATATGAACAAATCTACTCTAACAGAGATAGTCATTAGTTTATTTCTCTCTTTTCAGTATCAATAAAAAGTATCGATTTACCAATAACAATGAATTAATTGCCTGAAATAAATGAAACGTAAGCAGCAAAAGTGAACTTTTTAGTATAACTCTTCTTGTAAACATTGACTTAGTTCAAAGGGAGCTTATCTTTAAAAAAACAAGCGCTAATTCATGTCTATTGGTATAGATATAATCTTTTTTTCCTTGAAAATAGATCCTACTATACTCCAGACACTATGCCACTAGGTGCAGATATTAACACAAATAGCAGGTGATCATTGTCCTCATGGAGTTTATTTTAAAGAGAACAAAGTGAGACAAAGGCACACAAGCAAAGAACTACAATACAAAGGGGATGGCATCTGACTCAGCATGGAGGTGTCACGGAAGGTGTTGTTTTGCTTAGGTTTTGAAGTGTGGGTAGGAGATGGCCCATGTTGAGAGTGGGAACTGGGAATTAAAAAGATGAGGAGGTCTCTGCAAATCTACATGGATGGGAAGTAGCATGCTGATGTGGGAAACAACTAAAAAGTTCCAGAATGCATGGTTTATAAAGCGTGAGTCAGAGAGGGCTAGACCAGTAGCCAGATCAAGGATATCTCAGATGTTATAGTCATGAATTAGTGCATTGACCTGCAGGCCATGGGAGTCACTGAAGGTTTCAGTCAGGTAAGTGAGCTGATCAGAACAGTCCTTTAGATAGGCCGCTCTTTTGGCTGTAATGGGGACACGTTTGAAGTAGGGCTATAGCTAAAAATATACAGACACTTCCTCTTGTCTACAGCCCTGCTGGCATCTGTTGTATTTTGACTTTTTAATAATAGCCATTCCAACCGGTATGAAATGGTATCTCATTGTGTTTTGATTTGCATTTTTCTGATGATTAGTGATTCTAAGCATTTTTTTTTCGTGTATTTGTTGGCCATTTGTATGTGTTCTTTTGAGAAGTGTTTGTTCATGTCCTTTGCCCATTTTTTAATTGGGTTATTTTTTTTTTCTAATTGATTTAAGTTCCCTGTAGATTCTGGATACTAAAAAACAAACAAAAACCAGAAGTAAATAAATTCTCAGGACACACACACCCACACCCACACCCACAGAGAGAGAGAGAGAGAGAGAGAGAGAGCGCCTAGGTAAGAGGCCACCAACCACCAGGGTCTAAACTGGGAACACTTTCTAGTACAGAATGAATGGAAAGGATTCATGAAATATCTAGAAAGTAACGTTAATGAGATTTACATGTATGGAGTGAATGAGGGGAAACAGGGATCATTCAGGATTCTGGTGGGAATAACAGGGGGAGCCATTAGTTGAAATTTTGAAGTGGGAGAAGGAGAGGGAGTTTTAGGGAGAAAGATGAGTTGTTTTTTTAGGTATTTCAAACCCTTGAAGCTTCTATGGGACATCGAAGT
Organism: Gorilla gorilla gorilla; assembly: GCF_029281585.2. NCBI lineage: Eukaryota > Metazoa > Chordata > Mammalia > Primates > Hominidae > Gorilla > Gorilla gorilla. Next base: position 3,905,223 of record NC_073244.2, on the reverse strand, counting down.
GGAAATAACAGTCTGTGGGTTGGGACAATAAAGAAAGAAATTGGTTGAAGACTAGGGGAAGAGTATAGAGCAAAGAAATATTTAAGATAATAAACATATAGAGATAGCTGAAAATGTGGGACTGGATTACAAAGGAAGAATGATTTAGTTATGAAGCCCAAGGGCTGACAGGAATGGGTGACTAGTCGAGGAGTTCATATGCATCTGTTATTGTATGAATAAAAAAAATTATCTGTTCCTTCCTAAAGATATCTTCAACCTGTTTTTGGATACATATGGGCACTGCTTTTCACTCTCTTAGCCCCATTTCTTATTTTAGCCTCTGCTGTAGCGATCAGTTCTGCACAGGCTTTGACCCAGGCTTTGACTAGTTGGTGCAGGTGTGATATGACACTTACCTGGAATGGCCCACAGTTTGTGGCTGCTCTTACTTAAGCAGGTGGGATGCTCATGTAGGTGTAACCTAGCAGCTTGGTAGAGTTTATGCCCATGGGGCAACCTGTGACCACTCAAAAATAAAGCCCTTTCCTCCTCCCAGATTGAGGAGTCTTGCATTATGTAATAAAACTCCTTAGAAGGCCTATTAGGTTCCAATACAGCATTAGGCAACTTGATAAGGTATCCCATCATCAGCCTTCCTTTCTTCCCTCATTCCTCTGCCTCTCACTCTTTCTTCCTAAGTTAACTTCTTAGATAAAATGCCAACATTCTATATTTTGTCTCACATCAGGGAAAATAATTGTATACCCCATTTCAAAAGCACATAAAAAGGTTACTGTATAGAAAATTTGTCTTTAAGAGATTAAGCTGTAATTTTCCAAATACTTTAAAATTTTATTTCAGATACGTTTTTCATTTTTATAAGCTTCATCTAAAAGCAGAGTTCACCTAAGAATATACCTAAGAGCATATTACATAGAATATATTTTATATTTCAGTAGTTTAGCTAGGATTCTTTCAAAATTGAGAGGATCTACAAATATTTCTAACACATTAGTTTTCAGTCTTAAGGCTGAGTCAAGAACAAAGCTCCTAAACTTTGCATTGGTGATTGAGAACATTTTAAAATTGTTATTTAATTCATTAATTTATTTTTAAAAAATTTTCACATTGTAATTATATAGATTTATAGGATACAATTTGATGTTTCAATGAATATGTATGTTGTCTAATGATCCAATAAGGATAGTTAGTGTATTAATTACCTCATGCATTCATCATTTCTTTTTAATAAGAAATTTCAAAATCCTTTCTTCTAGATACTTTGTAATATACAATACTTTACTTTTAACTATAGTCACCCTGCTTTGCAAAGAACACTACAACTTATTCTTCCTATATAATTGTGATTTCATAACTGTTAACCAATCTATCTCCATTTTGCCCTCCCCACTTCTTCCTCACTGTTTGGTAACCACTATTCTACTCTACTTCTCTATTAACTTTTTTTTTTTAAGATTCCACATATGAGCGAGATCATGCGGTATTTGCTTTCTGTGTCTGGCTTATTTCACTTAACATTGTATCCTACAGGGTCATCCATGTTGTTGCAACTGGCAGAATTTCATTCTTTTTTTATGGCTGAATAGTATTTCATTGTGTGTGTGTCCATATATATATATATATATACATATATAATTTTATGTGTAATTATAATTACACATAAAATTATATATAATTATAATTAATTTTATGCATAATTATAATTACACATAAAATTATATATAATTATAATTATAATTATATATAATTATATATAATAATATATATATTATATGTAATATATAATATACATAACATACATAATGTATATTATATATAATATACATAACGTATATTATATACATTATACATTATATATATTATAATACACATAATATATATTATGTATATAATATACATAATATGTATTATATATAAAATATACATAATATATAATGTATATTATACATATAATATATATTATATATTAATAACATATTAATATCAATATTAATTATTATTAATTATTAATAATTATTAATTAATAATTATTATTTTTTATTAATATTATTAATATTAATATATAATACATTAATATTAATAATATATTAATATATAATATATTATATATTATACATAATATATTATATATAATATACATAATATGTATTATATATAATATACATAATATATATTATATATATAATTCACTTGTTTGTTTTTATACACATAGGTTGATTCCATATCTGATTATTAGAAATAGTGCTACAGTAAACATAAGAGTGCAGATATTTTTCAAACACAATGATTTCATTTCCTATGGATATATACCCAGTAGTGGGATTGCTGGGTTATGTGATCGAATGATTGTTTTTTTTTTTTATTTTTTATTTTTTAGCGAACTTCCATAAAGTTTTGCTTAATGGTTGTACTAGTTTACAACCCCATCAACAGTGCGTAAGTGTTCCGTTTTCTCCACTTCCTTGCCAACTCTTGTTATCTTTTACCTTTTTGCTAATAGCCATTCTAATGGGTGAACTGGTATCTCATTGCGGTTTTGATTTGCATTTCCCTGATGGTTAGTGATGTTGAACATGATTTTATTATATATTCGTCTTGACAATTTCTATATTTTCTCTTGTGGCATTTCTTTTAGTTTATTTTGTCCTTTTTTTTTTTTTTTTTTTTGCGAAGGAGTCTTGCTCTCTTGCCCAAGCTGGAGTGCAGTGGTGCAATCGGGGCTCACGGCAACCTCCATCTCCCTGGTTCAAGCAATTCGCCTGCCTCAGCCTGCTGAGCAGCTGGGGTTACAGGCACACGCCATCATGTTTGGCTAAATTTTTGTATTTTTAGTAGAGAAATGATTTCACCATATTGGTCAGGCTGGTCTCAAACTCCTGACCTCAGGCAATCCGCCTGCCTCAGCCTCCCAGTTTTGCCCATTTTTAAATAAGTTATTTATGTTTTTGCTGTTGAGTTGTTTAAGTTTGTTATATAATCTGGGCATTAACTCCTTAGCAGATGTATAGTTTGCAAATATTGTATCCCATTCTGTAAGTTGTTTTTTCACTCTGTTAAGTTTCCTTTGCTGTGCAAAAGCATTTTAGTTTGATGAAACCCCATTTATCTATTTTTGCTTTTGTTGCCTGTGCTTTTGACGTCTCATTTAAAAAATCCTTGTAGAACCCAAAGTTATAGAGAATTTCCCACATGTTATCTTCTAGTAGTTTTTCATAGTTTTCAATCTTACCTTTAGGTCTTTAATCGCATTTGAGTTGATTTTTGTATAAGGTAAAAGATAGGGGTCTAATTTCATTATCCCACATGTAGATATCCAATCTTCTCAGTACCATTTAATGAAGAGACTGTCTTTACCCCTGTGTGTGCTCTTGACTCCTTTTTGGAAAATCAGTTGACTTTAGGTATGAGAATTTATTTCTGAGCTGTATATTCTCTTCCATTGGTCTATGTGTTTGCTTTATGGCAGTGCCATGCTGTTTTGCTTACTATGGCTTTGTAGTATATTTTGAAGTCAGGTAGTGTGGTGCCTCCAGCTTTGTTATTTTTGCACAGGATTGCTTTGGTTATTTGGGGTCTTTTCTGGTTTCATACAAATTTTAGGGTATTTTTTTCTATTTCTGTGAAGAATTTCATTGGTATTTTGATAGGGATTGCATAGAATCTGTAGGACATTTTGTTAGTATGGTCATTTCAATAGTATCAGTTCTTCCATTCCATGAGTATATAGTGTCCATTTTTTGTGGATCATAAATTTTTCCATCAGTGTGTTATAGTTTTCATTGTAGAGATCTTTCACGACCTTGATTAAATTTATCTGCAGATTTCTTGGTAGCTATTGTAAATGGAATTCCTTTCTTGATGACTTTTTCAGATAGTTCACTATTAGTGTATAGAAACACCACTGAATTTTCTGTGTTGATTTTGTATACTACAACTTTACTGAATTTATTTATGATTTCTAGTAGTTTTTGGTCAAGTCTTTAGGGTTCTCACTCTATATAAGTATATATAGAAAGAACCCTAAAGAGAGAGAGATCATATATATCTATATGATCATATATATAGATGTATACATATGTATGTGAGATCACATTTTCTACAAACAGAAACAATCTGACTTCCTTCTTTCCAGTTTGGATCCCTCTTATTTATTTCTTTTGTCTAATTGCTCTGGCTCTGACCTCCAGTACTATGCTAAATAGAAGTGGTAGAAGTTGACATCCTTGTCTTCCTCCACATCAAAGAGGAAAAGCATTTAACTATTCACCATAAATAAGATGTTAGCTGTGGGTTTGTCACCTATGGCCTTTACTGCGTTGAGGTACACTCCTATACCTACTTTCTTGACAGTTTTTATCATAAAGGAATGTTGACTTTTGTCAAGTGTTCTTTTTGCATCTGTTGAAATGATCACATGGTTTTTGTTCTTCTTTCTATTGTGGTGGTGTATCATATTTACTGATTTGTGCATGTTAAGCCATCCTTTCATCCCTGGGATGAACCCCACTTGATTATAGTGAATACTCTTTTTAGTGTGCTGTCGAAGTCAGTTCACTTGTATCTTGTTGAGAATTTTTGTATCTATGTTCTTCAGGAATATTGGCCTGTTATTTTCATTTTGTGCGTGTCTTTGTCTGGTTTTAGAATCAGGATATTGCGAGCCTCATAAGATGAGTATGGAAGTATTCCTTCCTCATTACTTTTGTGGAAAAGTTTGTGGAGAATTGGTAGTTATTCTTTAACTGTTTGGTAGAATTCAGCAGTGAAGACATCAGGTCCTGGGTGTTGGTTGTTGTTGTTGTTGTTTTGATGGAAGATGTTTTATTATTGATTCAATTTCCAAACTCATTATTGATGTGTTCAGATGTTATATTTCCTCACAATTTAATCTGGGTAGTTGTATGTGTGCAGAAATTTATTCATTTTATTCTACACTATCAAATTTGTTGGCATATAGTTATGAGTAATGTCTTACAATCCCTTCTATTTCTGTGGTGTATCAGTTGTAATGTCTCCTTTTTCATCTTTTATTTATTTGAATTTTCTCTCCTTTTGTCTTAGTTTAGCTAAAGGTTTGTCAGTTTTACCTTTACACTTTGTCTTATTTATCTTTTGAAATATTTTTTAGTGTCTGTTTCATTTATATCTGCTGTGAGCTTTATTATTTCCTTCCTTCTACCAATTTTGGGTTTAGTTTGTTTTTGATGTTCTAGTTACTTGAAGTGTATAATTTTGCTTTGTGATTTGAAAATCTTTCTTCTTTTTTGGTGTAGGCTTTTATTGCTATAAATTTCCCTCTTAGAACTGCTTTTGCTACGTTCCATAGGTTTGGGTATGTTGGATTTTCATTCTTACTTGTCTCAGTGACTTTTGAAATTTTCCTATTAATGTCTTAATGAGACCTATTGATTTCTTGGGTGCGTGCTATTTAATTTCCATGTTTTTATAAAATTTCCAAGGGCTTTCCTGTTGTTGATTTCTGGCTTTATATCCCTGGAATCAGAAAAGATACTTCATATGATATCTGTCTTCTTAAGTTTGTTAAGACTTATTATGTGTCATAATGTATGATTGGTCCTAGAGAATGTTTGGTGTACAGTTGAGAATAATTTGTATTCTGCAGCTGTTGGATGATGTATTAGTCTGTTTTCATACTGCTGATAAAGACATACCCGAGACTGGGTAATTTACAGAGAAAAAGAGGTTTAGTGGACTCATAGTTCCACGTGGCTGGGGAGGTCTCCCAATCATGATGGAAGGCGAAAGACACATCTTACATGGTAGCAAACAAAATAGAATTGAGAACCAAGTGAAAGGGTTCCCCCTTATAAAACCTCAGATCTTGTTAGACGTATTCACTACCACAAGAACAGTATGGGGGAACCGCCCCCATGATTCAATTATCTCCCACTGGTTCCCTCCCACAACATGTATGAATTATGGGAGCTATAATCAAGATGAGATTTGGGTGGGGATATACAGCCAAACCATATCAGGTGAGATCTTCTTTACCTGCTAGGTCCATTTGGTCTATGGTATAGTTTGAGTCTGTCATTTTTTGGTTGATTTTCTCTTCATAGAATCTGTCCATTTTTAAAGTGGAGTGTTGAAATTTCCTACTAATATTGTATTGCAGTCTATCTCTACCTTTAAATCTAATATTTGCTTTATATATCTGGTTGTTCTGGTGTTGGGTACATATATAGTTACACCTAAGTAATATATATGTTATGTCCTCTTATTGAATTGGGCCTTTTATCATTTCATTATACAGTGACATTCTTTTTTTATATAGTTTTTTTTATTTAAAGCCTTTTAAAATATGACATGACTGTGGCTACTCCTGCTTGCTTTTCATTTGTTTGCATAAAATATATTTTTCCATCTCTTCACTTTCAGTCTATTTGTCTTTAATAGTGAGGTAAGTATCATGTAGGCAGCATATAGGTGGGTTTTGCTATCCGAATCCATTCATCCACTTTATATCTTTTAAGTAGAGTTTAATCCACTTCTATTGAAGTTTATTATTGATAAATTAGGACTTCCTTCTACCATTTCATTAGTTGTTTTTTAGATTACTTGTTCACTTCTTCCTTTCTTATTGTTTATCCCTCTAGTTTGGTGGTTTTCTGTGGTGCTAAGCTTTGTTTCTTTTCCCTTTTTTGGTGTGTGTGTGTGTATCTGCTGTAATTTCTTTCTTTCTGGTTAGTGAAACTAACATACAGAGTCCGGTATTTGTAACAGACTATTTTACACTGATAACAACTTAACTTCTGTCACATAAAAATACTCTTGACTTCTCCTCCCCACACACACAATTTATATTTTTGTTACCTTACATTGCATCTTTATGAATGGTAGACTCCATGGAACATAGGATCTATGTCACAACTAAATCAATTATTTAATGGCAGCATTAAAGCAGCCCAAAGAATGTGAAAAACTGGTGTGGGTGTATTTAACTTTTTAAAAACTATGTTTCATAATGTTTTCATTAAAAAGTCTTTATCAGTTTGCTAATGCCTAATTTTTACAACCAGCCACCATAGATTTTACAGGATAAATATATTATTTCAGTGGTAATTGAAGCAGAATTTTTGTTGCTCTTCTTACCCTTAGAGATTGTGTATTATCCTCAGACGTAATTCTTTGATTTTTTTTTTCTTTTCATGTTGTTACACATAGTTACCAACAATCAACGTGAGAATAACCTTTGAATATTTTCAAGCATTAAGATTTGTTTATACAGCTGCACAATTAGACAACCAACACTCTTGGGTCTTTACCTCTCAGCATACACCTGATTATTAACTTAAAGGTATGATGGGAAAAGTATCAATTTTTGTTGGTCACCTAGATTTGGAAATATGTAATAATTATAAGCTTGGGTCTGCTTCTTCAGAAGCCTAGGAATTCGAGTGATGGTTCTCTGAAGAGGCTGGAAACAAAGTATGTGTTTCCAGAAGGCTTAATAGAATATGTTGAGACATAGGCCATTAACACAAAAGTGAAAGAAATGCAAAAAAGTATAAAAGTAAGGATTTGAGAAGGGAAATTTTATTTTTAAGTCTAAGATTCCTATGAATTATATGAAAGTAAATGTCCTATCCTTAAAATTAGCCAAAGGAAGCACTTTACTTATCAATATGATATGACGTTTCATACTCTTATCTAAAGATATCCTAAACTAAGATCCAGTTTTCTAAGTAAAGACCTTTTACTCATGCTTTAAAGCATGTTAGATGATTCCTACCACGTCACATCATGTTGTTTACATGTATGATTTAAACTGCATTTATTCTTCAACTCACTGGTTCCTTAGGCTTCTTATCTTTCCTTGCACGCCTAGATAATTTTATGTAAAATTGATTTTTAGAAGTTTAGTTGCTGGGCGTAGTGGCTGTCGCCTGTAAACCCAGTACTTTGGGAATTCAAGGCAGGTGTATTGCTTGAGTCTTGGAGTTTGAGGCCTGCCTGGGAAAGATGACAAACCCCATTTGTACAAAAATAAAAATATTAGCTGGATATGGTGGCACATGCCTGTGGTCCCAGCTACTCCAAGGCTGAGGTGGGAGGATGGCTTGAGTCCGAGAGGCAGAGGTGTGAGCCAAGATCATGCCCTGCTCTTCAGCCTGGGCAACCAAGCCAGACCCTGTTTCAAAAAAAAAAATCTAGTGAGATTTGATTTCTATTTCTATGTGATTCAAAAGTAGGAGAGCTTCAAGGCAAATGACTATTAAAAAATGGCCATTGCTACTTGCATTTTCTATGAAGCCAGCATACACAGCAACGTGCAACCTAAAAACCAAGCTATTTAATATGTAGCTTAGATTTCAGGTTTGATTGTCTTTGAGGTTTGATTATTGCAGAGATCAATTGCCAGACCAAATATAGTCTATTTCTGTATTTGGTCTTTTTATCATATGAAACATCCCAGCCTTGGGTATAAATTAAGAGCAAATACAGACATTTATACCGATAGCGGTGTAGATATTTCCATGTTTATACAGTTACCGGTGTAGATACTTCCATGTCTATACAGATAGCGGTGTGGATATTTCCATGTTCATACAGATAGTGGTGTAGATATTTCCATGTTTATAGAGATAGTGGTGTAGATATATCCATGTTTATAGAGATAGCGGTGTAGATATTTCCATGTTTATAGAGATAGTGGTGTAGATATTTCCATGTTTATACAGATAGCATTGTAGATATTTCCATGTTTATAGAGACAGAGGTGTATATATTTCTATATTTATAGAGATAGCGGCGCACATATTTCCATGTTTATAGAGACAGCGGTGTAGATATTTCCATGTTTATACAGATAGCGGTGTAGATATTTCCATGTTAATACAGGTAGCGGTGTACATATTGCCATGTTCATACAGATAGCGGTGTAGATATTTCCACATTTATACAGATGGCGGTGTACATATTTCCATGTTCATACAGATGGCGGTGTAGATATTTCTATGTTTATAGAGATGGCGGTGTAGATATTTAAATGTTTATACAGATAGCTGTGTAGATATTTCCATGTTTATAGAGATGGCGGTGTAGATATTTCCATGTTTCTACAGATGGCGGTGTAGATATTTCCATGTTTATACAGATGGAGGTGTAGATATTTCCATGTTTTTACAGATAGCGTTGTAGATATTTCCATGTTCACACAGATAGCGGTGTAGATATTTCCACCTTTATACAGATGGTGGTGTAGATTTTTCCATTTCCATACAGACGGCGGTTTAGATATTTCCATTGTTATAAAGATGGCGGTGCAGATATTTCCATTGTGATACAGATGGCGGTGTAGGCATTTTCATGTTGATACAGATGGTGGTGTACATAGTTCCCTGTTCATACAGATGGCGGTGTAGATATTTTCATTTTCCTACCGATGGCGGTGTAGATATTTCCATGTTTATACAGATAGCGGTGTAGATGTATCCATGTTCATACAGATGGCAGTGAAGATAATTCCATGTTCATACAGATGGAGTTGAAGATATTTCCATGTTTATAGATATGGCGGTGTAGATATTTCCATGTTTACACAGAAGGCGGTGTAGATATTTCCATGTTTACACAGATAGCGGTGTAGATATTTCCATGTTTATACAGATAGCGGTGTAGATATTTCAATGTTTATAGAGTTGGCGGTGTAGATATTTTCATGTTCCTACAGTTGGTGGTGTAGATATTTCCATGTGTACACAGATAGCGGTGTAGGTATTTCCAAGTTTATGCAGATAGCGGTGTAGATATTTCCACTTTTAGGCAGATAGCGGTGTAGATATTTCAATGTTTAAACAGATAGCGTTGTAGATATTTCCATGTTCCTACAGAGGGCGGTGTAGATATTTACATGTTTATAGAGATGGCGGTTTAGACATTTCCACGTTCATACAGATGGCGGTGTAGATATTTCCATGTTTATACAGATAGCGGTGTAGATATTTCCGTCTTTATACACATAATGGTGTAGATCTTTCCATGTTTTTAGAGATAGCGGTGTAGATATTTCCATGTTTACACAGATAGCGGTGTAGATATTTCCATGTTTATACAGATGACTCTGTAGATATTTCCATGTTTACAGAGATAGCGGTGTAGATATTTCCAAGTTTACAGAGATATCGGTGTAGATATTTCCATGTTTACACAGATAGCGGTGTAGATATTTCCATGTTTATACAGATGGCTGTGTAGATATATCCATGTTCATACAGATGGCGGTGTAGATATTTCCATACCCATACAGATGGCGGTGTAGATATTTCCATGTTTATAGATATAGCGGTGTAGGTATTTCCATGTTTACACAGACAGCGGTGTAGATATTTCCATGTTTACACAGATAGCGGTGTAGATATTTCTATGTTTATAGAGATATCAGGGTAGATATTTCCAGGTTTATACAGAGCGTAGTGTAGATATTTCCATGTTTATATAGATGGCTGTGTGGATATTTCCATGTTTATAGAGATAGCGGTGCAGATATCTCCATGTTTACACAGATAGCGGTGTAGATATTTCCATGTTTACACAGATAGCGGTGTAGATATTTCCATGTTCATACAGATAGCGGTGTAGATAATTCCATGTGTATACAGATAACTGTGTAGATATTTACATGTTCCTACAGATGGCTGCGTAGATATTTCCATGTTTATACAGATAGCAGTGAAGATATTTACGTCTTTATACACATAATGCTGTAGATCTTTACATGTTTTCAGAGATAGCGGTGTAGATCTTTCCATGTTTACACAGATAGCGGTGTAGATATTTCCATATTTATACAGATAGCAGTGTAGATATTTCCATGTTTATAGAGATAGTGGTGTAGATATTTACATGTTCCTACAGATGGCTGTGTAGATATTTCCATGTTTATACAGATAGCGGTGTAGATATTTCCATGTTCATACAGATAGCTGTGTAGGTATTTCCATGTTTATACAGATAGCGGTGTAGATATTTACGTCTTTATACACATAATGGTGTAGATCTTTCCATGTTTTCAGAGATAGCGGTGTAGAACTTTCCATGTTTACACAGATAGCGGTGTAGATATTTCCATGTTTATACAGATAGCAGTGTAGATATTTCCATGTTTATAGAGATAGTGGTGTAGATATTTACATGTTGCTACAGATGGCTGTGTAGATATTTCCATGTTTATACAGATAGCGGTGTAGATATTTCCATGTTTATGGAGATAGTCGTGTAGATATTTCCATGTTCCTACAGTTTTTGGTTTAGATATTTCCATGTTTACACAGACAGCGGTGTAGATATTTCCAAGTTTATGCAGATAGCGGTGTGGATATTTCCACTTTTAGGCAGATAGCGGTGTAGATATTTCAATGTTTAAGCAGATAGCGTTGTAGATATTTCCATGTTCCTACAGAGGGGGGTGTAGATATTTACATGTTTATAGAGATGGCGGTTTAGACATTTCCACGTTCATACAGATGGCGGTGTAGATATTTCCATGTTTATACAGATAGCGGTGTAGATATTTCCGTCTTTAGACACATAATGGTGTAGGTCTTTCCATGTTTTTAGAGATAGTGATGTAGATATTTCCATGTTTACACAGATAACGGTGTAGATATTTCCATGTTTACACAGATAACGGTGTAGATATTTCCATGTTTATACAGATGTATACAGATGACTCTGTAGATATTTCCATGTTTACAGAGATAGCGGTGTAGATATTTCCATGTTTACACAGATATCCATGTAGATATTTCCATGTTTACACAGATAGCGGTGTAGATATTTCCATGTTCATACAGATAGCGGTGTAGATAATTCCATGTGTATACAGATAACGGTGTAGATACTTACATATTCCTACAGATGGCTGTGTAGATATTTCCATGTTTGTACAGATAGCGGTGTAGATATTTCCATGTTTACACAGATAGTGGTGTAGATATTTCCATGTTTACACAGATAGCGGTGTAGATATTTCCAAGTTTACACAGATAGCGGTGTAGATATTTCCATGTTTATACTGATGGCGGTGTAGATATTTCCATGTGAATACAGATAACTGTGTAGATATTTACATGTACCTACAGATGGCTGCGTAGATATTTCCATGTTTATACAGATAGCAGTGTAGATATTTACGTCTTTATACACATAATGCTGTAGATCTTTCCATGTTTTCAGAGATAGCGGTGTAGATCTTTCCATGTTTACACAGATAGCGGTGCAGATATTTCCATATTTATACAAATAGCAGTGTAGATATTTCCATGTTTATAGAGATAGTGGGGTAGATATTTACATGTTCCTACAGATGGCTGTGTAGATATTTCCATGTTTATACAGATAGCGGTGTAGATATTTCCATGTTCATACAGATAGCTGTGTAGATATTTCCATGTTTATACAGCTAGCGGTGTAGATATTTCCATGTTTATGGAGATAGTCGTGTAGATATTTCCAAGTTCCTACAGTTTGTGGTTTAGATATTTCCATGTTTACACAGACAGCGGTGTAGATATTTCCAAGTTTATGCAGATCGCGGTGTAGATATTTCCACTTTTAGGCAGATAGCGGTGTAGATATTTCAATGTTTAAGCAGATAGCGTTGTAGATATTTCCATGTTCCTACAGAGGGGGGTGTAGATATTTACATGTTTATAGAGATGGCGGTTTAGACATTTCCATGTTCATACAGATGGCGGTGTAGATATTTCCATGTTTATACAGATAGCGGTGCAGATATTTCCAGGTTTATACAGATAGCAGTGTAGATATCTCCATCTAAATACAGATGGCGGTGTAGATAATTGTATGTTAATACTGATGGCGGTGCAGATATTTCCAAGTTCATACAGATGGCGGTGTAGATATTTCCATGTTCATACAGATAGCGATGTACATATTTCCATGTTTATACAGATAGCGGTGAAGTTGTATGCAAGTTTACACAGATAGCGGTGTAGATATTTCCATGTTCATAGAGATAGCGGTGTAGATACTTCCATGTTCATACAGATAGAGGGGCTGACATTTCCATGTTCATACTGATAGCGGTGCTGATATTTCCATGTTTATACAGATAGCGGTGTAGATATTTCCATGTTTATACAGATAGCAGTGTAGATATTTCCATGTTTATACAGATAGCGGTGTAGATATCTCCATCTTAATAGAGTTGGCGGTGTAGATATTTATATGTTCATACAGATGGCGGTGCAGATATTTCCATGTTCATACAGATGGCGGTGTAGATATTTCCATGTTTATAGAGATAGCGGTGTAGTTATTTCCATGTGTAAAGAGATAGCTGTGTAGATATTTCCATGTATATGCAGATAGCTGTGTAGATATTTCCATTTTCATGCAGATAGTGGTTTAGATATTTCCATGTTCAAACAGATAGCCGTGTAGATATTTCCATGTTCATACAGATAGCGGTGTAGATATTTCCATGTTTATACAGATAGGGGTGAAGTTGTATGCAAGTTTACACAGATAGCGGTGTAGATATTTCCATGTTCATAGAGATAGCGGTGTAGATATTTAAATGTTCATCCAGAAGGCTGTGTAGATATATCCATGTTCATACAGATAGCGGTGTAGATATTTCCATGTCCATACAGATAGTGGTGTAGATATTTCCATGTTCATACAGATAGCGGTGTAGCTACTTCCATGTTCATACAGATAGCGGTGTAGATATTTCCATGTTCGTACAGATAGCGGTGCTGATATTTCCATGTTCATACAGATAGCGGTGTGGATATTTCCATGTTTATACAGATAGCGGTGTAGATATTTCCAGGTTTATACAGATAGCGGTGTAGATATCTCCATGTTAATACAGATGGCGGTGTAGATATGTATATGTTCATACAGATGGCGGTGCAGATATTTCCATGTTCATACAGATGGCGGTGTGGCTATTTCCATGTTCAAACAGATAGCTGTGTAGCTATTTCCATGTTCATGCATATAGCGGTGTAGATATTTCCATGTTCATCCATATGGCTGTGTAGATATATCTATGTTCATAGAGATGGCGGTGAAGATATTTCCATGTTCATACAGATAGCGGTGTAGATATTTCCATGTTCATACAGATAGTGGTGTAGATATTTCCATGTTCATACAGATAGCGGTGAAGATGTATGCATGTTTACACAGATAGCGGTGTAGATATTTCCATGTTCATAGAGATAGCGGTGTAGATATTTCCATGTTAATCTAGATGGCTGTGTAGATATATCCATGTTCATACAGATAGCGGTGTAGATATTTCCATGTTCATACAGATAGTGCTGTAGATATTTCCATGTTCATACAGATAGCGGTGTACCTATTTCCATGTTCATACAGATATTGGTGTGGATATTTCCATGTTCAATCAGATAGCGGTGTAGATATTTCCATGTTCATCCAGATGGCTGTGTAGTTATATCCAAGTTCATACAGATGGCGGTGAAGATATTTCCATGTTCATACAGATAGCGGTGTAGATATTTCCATGTTCATACAGATAGTGGTGTGGATATTTCCATGTTCATACAGATAGCTGTGTAGTGATTTCCATGTGTAAAGAGATAGCTGTGTAGATATTTCCATGTATATGCAGATAGCTGTGTATATATTTCCATTTTCATGCAGACAGCAGTTTCGATATTTCCATGTTGAAACAGATAGCGGTGTAGATATTTCCATGTTCATAGTGATAGCGGTGTAGATACTTCCATGTTCATACAGATAGAGGGGCTGATATTTCCATGTTCATACAGATAGCGGTGCTGATATTTCCATGTTTATACAGATAGCGGTGTAGATATTTCCATGTTTATACAGATAGCGGTGTAAATATTTCCATGTTTATACAGATTGCGGTGTTGATATCTCCATCTTAATACAGTTGGCGGTGTAGATATTTATATGTTCATACAGATGGCGGTGCAGATATTTCCATGTTCATACAGATGGCGGTGTAGATATTTCCATGTTTATAGAGATAGCGGTGTAGTTATTTCCATGTGTAAAGAGATAGCTGTGTAGATATTTCCATGAATATGCAGATAGCTGTGTAGATATTTCCATTTTCATGCTCATAGCGGTTTAGATATTTCCATGTTAAAACAGATAGCGGTGTAGATATTTCCACGTTCATACAGAAAGCGGTGTTGATATTTCCATGCTTATACAGATTGCGGTGAAGATGTATGCTTCTTTACACAGATAGCGGTGTAGATATTTCCATGTTCATGCAGATAGCGGTGTAGATATTTCCATGTTCATCCAGATGGCTGTTTAGATATATCCATGTTCATACAGATAGCGGTGTAGATATTTCCATGTTCATACAGATAGTGGTGTGGATATTTCCATGTTCATACAGATAGCTGTGTAGTGATTTCCATGTGTAAAGAGATAGCTGTGTAGATATTTCCATGTATATGCAGATAGCTGTGTATATATTTCCATTTTCATGCAGATAGCAGTTTCGATATTTCCATGTTGAAACAGATAGCGGTGTAGATATTTCCATGTTCATAGTGATAGCGGTGTAGATACTTCCGTGTTCATACAGATAGAGGGGCTGATATTTCCATGTTCATACAGATAGCGGTGCTGATATTTCCATGTTTATACAGATAGCGGTGTAGATATTTCCATGTTTACACAGATAGCGGTGCTGATATTTCCATGTTTATACAGGTAGCGGTGTAGATATTTCCATGTTTAGACAGAGAGCGGTGTAGATATCTCCAATCTTAATACTGATGGCGGTGTAGATATTCATATGTTCATACAGATGGCGGTGGAGATATTTCCATGTTCATACAGATGGCGGTGTAGATATTTCCGTGTTTATAGAGATAGCGGTGTAGTTATATCCTTGTGTAAAGAGATAGCTTTGTAGATATTTCCATGTATATGCAGATAGCTGTGTAGATATTTCTATTTTCATGCAGATAGCGGTTTAGATATTTCCATGTTCAAACAGATAGCGGTGTAGATATTTCCATGTTCATACAGATAGCGTTGTAGATATTTCCATGTTTATACAGATAGCGGTGAAGATGTATGCATGTTTACACAGATAGCAGTGTAGATATTTCCATGTTCATACAGATCGCGGTGTAGATATTTCCATGTTCATCCAGATGGCTGTGTAGACATATCCATGTTCATACAGATGGCGGTGAAGATATTTCCATGTTCATACAGATAGCGGTGTAGATATTTCCATGTTCATACAGATTGCGGTGTAGGTATTTCCATGTTCATACAGATGGCTGTGTTGATATATGCATGTTCATACAGATTGCGTTGAAGTTATTTCCATGTTCATACAGATAGCGGTGTAGATATTTCCATGTTCATACAGATAGCGGTGTAGATATTTCCATGTTCATACCGTTAGCTGTGCTGATATTTCCATGTTTATACAGGTAGCGGTGTAGATATTTCCATGTTTATACAGATAGCTGTGTAGATATTTCTAGGTTTATACAGATAGCGGTGTAGATATTTCCATGTTTACGCAAATAGTGGTGTAGATATCTCCTTCTTAATACAGATGGCGGTGTAGATATTTATATGTTCATACAGATGGCGGTGCAGATATTTCCATGTTCATACAGATTCCGGTGTAGATATTTCAGTGTTTATAGAGATAGCGGTGTAGTTATTTCCATGTGTAAAGAGGTACCTGAGTAGATATTTCCACGTATATGCAGATAGCTGTGTAGTTATTTCCATTTTCATGCAGACAGCGGTGTAGATATTTCCATGTTGAAACAGATAGCGGTGTAGATATTTCCATGGTGAAACAGATAGCGGTGTAGATATTTCCACGTTTATACAGATTGCGGTGAAGATGTATGCATATTTACACAGATAGCGGTGTAGATATTTCCATGTTCATACAGATAGCAGTGTAGATATTTCCGTGTTCATCCAGATGGCGGTGTAGATATATCCATGTTCATACAGATAGCAGTGTAGATATTTCCATGTTCATACAGGTAGTGGTGTAGATATTTCCATGTTCATACAGATAGCGGTGTAGCAATTTCCATGTTCATACAGATAGCGGTGTAGAAATTTCCAAGTTCATAGAGATAGCGGTGTAGATATTTCCATGTTCATACAGATAGCGGTGCTGATATTTCCATGTTTATACAGGTAGCGGTGTAGATATTTCCATGTTTATACAGATTGCGGTGTAGATATTTCCATGTTTATACAGATAGCGGTGTAGATATTTCCTAGTTTATACAGATAGCTTTGTAGATATCTCCATCTTAATATAGATGGCGGTGTAGATATTTATATGTTCATACAGATGGCGTTGCAGATATTTCCATGTTCATACAGATGGTGTTGAAGATATTTCCATGTTCATACAGATAGCGGTGTAGTTATTTCCACGTGTAAAGAGATAGCTTTGTAGATATTTCCATGTATATGCAGATAGCAGTGTAGATATTTCTATTTTCATGCAGAGAGCGGTGTAGATATTTCCATGTTCATAAAGATAGCGGTGTAGATATTTCCATGTTTATACAGATAGCGGTGAAGATGTATGCATGTTTACACAGATAGCGGTTAGATTTTTCCATGTTCATACTGATCGCTTTGTAGATATTTCCATGTTCATCCAGATGGCTGGGTAGACATATCCATGTTCATACCAATGGCGGTGCAGATATTTCCATGTTCATACAGATAGCGGTGTAGATATTTCCATGTTCATACAGATAGCAGTGTAGATATTTCCATGTTCATACAGATGGCTGTGTAGATATATCCATGTTCATACAGATGGCGGTGAAGATATTTCCGTGTTCATACAGATAGCGGTGTAGATATTTCCATGTTCATAGAGATAGCGGTGAAGATATTTCCATGTACATACCGATAGCTGTGTAGATATCTCCTTAATACAGATGGCGGTGTAGATATTTATATGTTCATACAGATGGCGGTGCAGATATTTCCATGTTCATACAGATAGCGGTGTAGCTATTTCCATGTTCATACAGATAGCGGTGTAGAAATTTCCATGTTCACACAGATAGCGGTGTAGATATTTCCGTGTTCATCCAGATGGCTGTGTAGATATATCCATGTTCATACAGATAGCGGTGTAGATATTTCCATGTTTATACATATTGCGGTGAAGATGTATGCATATTTACACAGATAGCGGTGTAGATATTTCCATTTTCATGCAGACAGCGGTATAGATATTTCCATGTTTATAAAGATAGCGGTGTAGTTATTTCCATGTGTAAAGAGATAGCTTTGTAGATATTTCCATGTATATGCAGATAGCTGTGTAGATATTTCCATTTTCATGCAGTCAGCGGTGTAGATATTTCCATGTTCAAACAGATAGCGGTGTAGATATTTCCATGTTCATACAGATAGCGGTGTAGATATTTCCACGTTTATACATATTGCGGTGAAGATGTATGCATATTTACACAGATAGCGGTGTAGATATTTCCATGTTCATACAGATAGCGGTGTAGATATTTCCGTGTTCTTCCAGATGGCTGTGTAGATATATCCATGTTCATACAGATAGCGGTGTAAATATTTCCATGTTCATACAGGTAGTGGTGTAGATATTTCCATGTTCGTACAGATAGCGGTGTAGCTATTTCCATGTTCATACAGATAGCGGTGTAGAAATTTCCATGTTCATAGAGATAGCGGTGTAGATATTTCCATGTTCATACAGATAGCGGTGCTGATATTTCCATGTTCATACAGGTAGCGGTGTAGATATTTCCATGTTTATACAGATTGCGGTGTAGATATTTCCATGTTTATACAGATAGCGGTGTAGATATTTCCAAGTTTATACAGATAGCGGTGTAGATATCTGCATCTTAATAAAAATGGCGTTGCAGATATTTATATGTTCATAGAGATGGCGGTTCAGATATTTCCATGTTCATGCAGATGGCGGTGTAGATATTTGTATGTTTATAGAGATAGCGCTGTAGTTATTTCCATGTGTAAAGAGATAGCTTTGTAGATATTTCCATATATATGCAGATCGCTGTGTAGATATTTCCATTTTCATGCAGATAGCGGTTTAGATATTTCCATGTTCAAACAGATAGTGGTGAAGATATTTCCATGTTCATAGAGATAGCGGTGTAGATATTTCCATGTTTATACAGATAGCGGTGAAGATGTATGCATGTTTACACAGATAGCGGTGTAGATATTTCCAGGTTCATACAGATAGCGGTGTAGATATTTTCATGTTCATCCAGATGGCTGTGTAGATATATCCATGTTCATACAGATGGCGGTGAAAATATTTCCATGTTCAGATAGCGGAGTAGATATTACCATGTTCATACAGATAGCGGTGTAGATATTTCCATGTTCATACAGACAGCGGTGCTGATATTTCCATGTTCATCCAGATGGCTGTGTAGATATATCTATGTTCATACAGAAGGTGGTGAAGATATTTCCATCTTCATACAGATATCGGTGTAGATATTTCCATGTTCATACAGATAGCAGTGTAGGTATTTCCATGTTCATACAGATAGCGGTGCTGATATTTCCATGTTTATACAGGTAGCGGTGTAGATATTTCCATGTTTATACAGATAGCTGTGTAGATATTTCCATGTTTATACAGATAGCGGTGTAGATATTTCCATGTTTATACAGATAGCGGTGAAGATATCTCCATCTTAATACAGATGGCGGTGCAGATATTTATATGTTCATAGAGATGGCGTTTCAGATATTTCCATGTTCCTACAGATAGCGGTGTAGATATTTCCATGTTCATCCAGAGGGCTGTGTAGACATATCCACGTTCATACAGATAGCGGTGCTGATATTTCCATGTTCATACAGATGGCGGTGTAGATATTTCCATGTTTATAGAGATATCGGTGTAGTTATTTCCATGTGTAAAGAGATAGCTTTGTAGATATTTCCATGTATATGCAGATAGCTGTGTAGATATTTCCATTTTCATGCAGATAGCGCTGTAGATATTTCCATGGTCAAACAGATAGCAGTGTAGATATTTCCATGTTCATACAGATAGCGGTGTAGATATTTCCATGTATATACAGATAGCGGTGAAGATGTATGCTTGTTTACACAGATAGCGGTGTAGATATTTCCATGTTCATACAGATTGCGGTGTAGATATTTCCATGTTCATCCAGATGGCTGTGTAGACATATCCATGTTCATAAAGATAGCGGTGCTGATATTTCCATATTCATCCAGATGGCTGTGTAGATATTTCCATGTTCATACAGATAGCGGGGCTGATATTTCCATGTTTATACAGGTAGTGGTGTACATATTTCCATGCTTATACAGACAGCGGTGTAGATATTTCCATGTTTATACAGATTGCGGTGAAGATGTATGAATGATTACACAGATAGCGGTGTAGATATTTCCATGTTCATACAGATATCGGTGTAGATATTTCCATGTTCATACAGATAGCGGTGTAGATATTTCCATGTTCAAACAGATAGCGGTGCTGATATTTCCATGTTTATACAGATAGCGGTGTAGATATTTCCATGTTTATACAGATAGCGGTGTAGATATTTCCATGTTTATACAGATAGCGGTGTAGATATTTCGATGTTCATACAGATAGCGGTGTAGATATTTCCATGTTCATACAGATAGCAGTGTAGGTATTTCCATGTTCATACAGATAGCGGTGCTGATATTTCCATGTTTATACCGATAGCGGTGTAGATATTTCCATGTTTATACAGATAGCGGTGTAGATATTTCCATGTTTATACAGATAGCGGTGTAGATATCTCCATCTTAATACAGATGGCGGTGCAGATATTTATATGTTCATAGAGATGGCGGTTCAGATATTTCCATGTTCATACAGATGGCGGTGTAGATATTTCCACGTTTATAGAGATAGGGGTGTAGTTATTTCCATGTGTAAAGAGATAGCTTTGTAGATATTTCCATGTATATGCAGATAGCTGTGTAGATATTTCGTTTTCATGCAGATAGAGGTGTAGATACTTCCATGTTCAAACAGATAGCGGTGTAGATATTTCAATGTTCATACAGATTGCAGTGTAGGTATTTCCATGTTTATACAGATACCGGTGAAGATGTATGCATGTTTACACAGATAGCGGTGTAGATAGTTCCATGTTCATACAGATAGCGGTGTAGATATTTCCATGTTCATCCAGATGGCTGTGTAGATAAATCCATGTCCATACAGATGTCGGTGAAGATACTTATATCTTCATACAGATGGCGGTGTAGATATTTCCATGCTCATACAGATAGCGGTGTAGATATTTCCATGTTTATACAGATAGCGGTGTAGATATCTCCATCTTAATACAGATGGCGGTGCAGATATTTCCATGTTCATACAGATGGCGGTGTAGACATTTCCATGTTTATAGAGATATCGGTGTAGTTATTTCCATGTGTAAAGAGATAGCTTTGTAGATATTTCCATGTATATGCAGATAGCTGTGTAGATATTTCCATTTTCATGCAGATAGCTGTGTAGATATTTCCATGCTCAAACAGATAGCGGTGTAGATATTTCCATGTTCATACAGATAGCGGTGTAGATATTTCCATGTTTATACAGATAGCGGTGTTGATATTTCCATGTTCATACAGATAGCGGTGTAGATATTTCCATGTTCATACAGATAGCGGTGTAGATATTTCCATGTTCATACAGATAGCGGTGTAGATATTTCCATGTTCATACAGATAGCGGTGCTGATATTTCCATGTTCATACAGATGGCGGTGTAGATATTTCCATGTTTATAGAGATATCGGTGTAGTTATTTCCATGTGTAAAGAGATAGCTTTGTAGATATTTCCATGTATATGCAGATAGCTGTGTAGATATTTCCATTTTCATGCAGATAGCGGTGTAGATATTTCCATGCTCAAACAGATAGCGGTGTAGATATTTCCATGTTCATACAGATAGCGGTGTAGATATTTCCATGTTTATACAGATAGCGGTGAAGATGTATGCTTGTTTACACAGATAGCGGTGTAGATATATCCATGTTCATACATATAGCGGTGTAGATATTTCCATTTTCATCCAGATGGCTGTGTAGATATATCCATGTTCATACAGATGGCAGTGAAGATATTTCCATGTTCATACAGATATCGGTGTAGATATTTCCATGTTCATAAAGATAGCGGTGTAGATATTTCCTTGTTCATACAGATAGCGGTGCTGATATTTCCATGTTTATACAGAAAGCAGTGTAGATATTTCCATGTTTATACAGGTAGCGGTGTAGATATTTCCATGTTCATACAGATAGTGGTGCTGATATTTCCATGTTTATACAGATAGCGGTGTAGATATTTCTATGTTTATACAGATAGCGGTGTAGATATCTCCATTTTAATACAGATGGCGGTGCAGACATTTATATGTTCATAGAGATGGCGGTTCAGATATTTCCATGTTCATACAGATGGCGGTGAAGATATTTCCATGTTTATAGAGATTGCGGTGTAGTTATTTCGATGTGTAAAGAGATAGCTTTGTAGATATTTCCATGTATATGCAGATAGCTGTGTAGATATTTCCATTTTCATGCAGATAGCTGTGTAGATATTTCAATGCTCAAACAGATAGCGGTGTAGATATTTCCATGTTCATACAGATAGCGGTGTAGATATTTCCATGTTTATACAGATAGCGGTGTAGATATTTCCATGTTTATACAGATAGCGGTGTAGATATTTCCATGCTCATACAGAAAGCGGTGTAGCTATTTCCATGTTCATACAGATAGCGGTGTAGATATTTCCATGTTCATCCGGATGGCTGTGTAGATATTTCCATGTTCATACAGATAGCGGTGCTGATATGTCCATGTTCATGCAGATGTCGGTGTAGATATTTCCATGTTTATAGAGATATCGATGTAGTTATTTCCATGTGTAAAGAGATAGCTTTGTAGATATTTCCATGTATATGGAGATAGCTGTGTAGATATTTCCATTTTCATGCAGATAGCGGTGTAGATATTTCCATGCTCAAACAGATAGCGGTGTAGATATTTCCAAGTTCATACAGATAGCGGTGTAGATATTTCCATGTTTATAGAGATAGCGGTGAAGATGTATGCTTGTTTACACGGATAGCGGTGTAGATATTTCCATGTTCATACAGATAGCGGTGTAGATATTTCCATGTTCATCCAGATGGCTGTGTAGACATATCCATGTTCATACAGATAGCGGTGCTGATATTTCCATATTCATCCAGATGGCTGTGTAGATATTTCCATGTTCATACAGATAGCGGTGCTGATATTTCCATGTTTATACAGGTAGTGGTGTACATATTTCCATGCTTATACAGATAGCGGTGTAGATACTTCCATGTTTATACAGATAGCGATGAAGATGTATGCATGTTTACACAGATAGCGGTGTAGATATTTCCATGTTCATACAGATATTGGTGTAGATATTTCCATGTTCATCCAGATGGCTGTGTAGATATATCCATGTTCATACAGATGGCGGTGAAGATATTTCCATGTTCATACAGATATCTGTGTAGATATTTCCATGTTCATAAAGATAGCGGTGTAGATATTTCCATGTTCATACAGATAGCGGTGATGATATTTCCATGTTTATACAGATAGTGGTGTAGATATTTCCATGTTTATACAGATATCGGTGTAGATATTTCCATGTTCATACAGATAGCGGTGTAGATATTTCCATGTTCATACAGATGGCGGTGTAGATATTTCCATGTTTATAGAGATATCGGTGTAGTTATTTCCATGTGTAAAGAGATAGCTTTGTAGATATTTCCATGTATATGCAGATAGCTGTGTAGATATTTCCATTTTCATGCAGATAGCGCTGTAGATATTTCCATGGTCAAACAGATAGCAGTGTAGATATTTCCATGTTCATACAGATAGCGGTGTAGATATTTCCATGTATATACAGATAGCGGTGAAGATGTATGCTTGTTTACACAGATAGCGGTGTAGATATTTCCATGTTCATACAGATAGCGGTGTAGATATTTCCATGTTCATCCAGATGGCTGTGTAGACATATCCATGTTCATAAAGATAGCGGTGCTGATATTTCCATATTCATCCAGATGGCTGTGTAGATATTTCCATGTTCATACAGATAGCGGGGCTGATATTTCCATGTTTATACAGGTAGTGGTGTACATATTTCCATGCTTATACAGACAGCGGTGTAGATATTTCCATGTTTATACAGATTGCGGTGAAGATGTATGAATGATTACACAGATAGCGGTGTAGATATTTCCATGTTCATACAGATAGTGGTGTAGATATTCCCATTTTCATCCAGATGGCTGTGTAGATATATCCATGTTCATACAGATGGCGGTGAAGTTATTTCCATGTTCATACAGATATCGGTGTAGATATTTCCATGTTCATACAGATAGCGGTGTAGATATTTCCATGTTCAAACAGATAGCGGTGCTGATATTTCCATGTTTATACAGATAGCGGTGTAGATATTTCCATGTTTATACAGATAGCGGTGTAGATATTTCCATGTTTATACAGATAGCGGTGTAGATATTTCGATGTTCATACAGATAGCGGTGTAGATATTTCCATGTTCATACAGATAGCAGTGTAGGTATTTCCATGTTCATACAGATAGCGGTGCTGATATTTCCATGTTTATACAGGTAGCGGTGTAGATATTTCCATGTTTATACCAATAGCGGTGTAGATATTTCCATGTTTATACAGATAGCGGTGTAGATATTTCCATGTTTATACAGATAGCGGTGTAGATATCTCCATCTTAATACAGATGGCGGTGCAGATATTTATATGTTCATAGAGATGGCGGTTCAGATATTTCCATGTTCATACAGATGGCGGTGTAGATATTTCCACGTTTATAGAGATAGGGGTGTAGTTATTTCCATGTGTAAAGAGATAGCTTTGTAGATATTTCCATGTATATGCAGATAGCTGTGTAGATATTTCGTTTTCATGCAGATAGAGGTGTAGATACTTCCATGTTCAAACAGATAGCGGTGTAGATATTTCAATGTTCATACAGATTGCAGTGTAGGTATTTCCATGTTTATACAGATAGCGGTGAAGATGTATGCATGTTTACACAGATAGCGGTGTAGATAGTTCCATGTTCATACAGATAGCGGTGTAGATATTTCCATGTTCATCCAGATGGCTGTGTAGATAAATCCATGTCCATACAGATGTCGGTGAAGATACTTATATCTTCATACAGATGGCGGTGTAGATATTTCCATGCTCATACAGATAGCGGTGTAGATATTTCCATGTTTATACAGATAGCGGTGTAGATATCTCCATCTTAATACAGATGGCGGTGCAGATATTTCCATGTTCATACAGATGGCGGTGTAGACATTTCCATGTTTATAGAGATATCGGTGTAGTTATTTCCATGTGTAAAGAGATAGCTTTGTAGATATTTCCATGTATATGCAGATAGCTGTGTAGATATTTCCATTTTCATGCAGATAGCTGTGTAGATATTTCCATGCTCAAACAGATAGCGGTGTAGATATTTCCATGTTCATACAGATAGCGGTGTAGATATTTCCATGTTTATACAGATAGCGGTGTTGATATTTCCATGTTCATACAGATAGCGGTGTAGATATTTCCATGTTCATACAGATAGCGGTGTAGATATTTCCATGTTCATACAGATAGCGGTGTAGATATTTCCATGTTCATACAGATAGCGGTGCTGATATTTCCATGTTCATACAGATGGCGGTGTAGATATTTCCATGTTTATAGAGATATCGGTGTAGTTATTTCCATGTGTAAAGAGATAGCTTTGTAGATATTTCCATGTATATGCAGATAGCTGTGTAGATATTTCCATTTTCATGCAGATAGCGGTGTAGATATTTCCATGCTCAAACAGATAGCGGTGTAGATATTTCCATGTTCATACAGATAGCGGTGTAGATATTTCCATGTTTATACAGATAGCGGTGAAGATGTATGCTTGTTTACACAGATAGCGGTGTAGATATATCCATGTTCATACATATAGCGGTGTAGATATTTCCATTTTCATCCAGATGGCTGTGTAGATATATCCATGTTCATACAGATGGCGGTGAAGATATTTCCATGTTCATACAGATATCGGTGTAGATATTTCCATGTTCATAAAGATAGCGGTGTAGATATTTCCTTGTTCATACAGATAGCGGTGCTGATATTTCCATGTTTATACAGAAAGCAGTGTAGATATTTCCATGTTTATACAGGTAGCGGTGTAGATATTTCCATGTTCATACAGATAGTGGTGCTGATATTTCCATGTTTATACAGATAGCGGTGTAGATATTTCTATGTTTATACAGATAGCGGTGTAGATATCTCCATTTTAATACAGATGGCGGTGCAGACATTTATATGTTCATAGAGATGGCGGTTCAGATATTTCCATGTTCATACAGATGGCGGTGAAGATATTTCCATGTTTATAGAGATTGCGGTGTAGTTATTTCGATGTGTAAAGAGATAGCTTTGTAGATATTTCCATGTATATGCAGATAGCTGTGTAGATATTTCCATTTTCATGCAGATAGCTGTGTAGATATTTCAATGCTCAAACAGATAGCGGTGTAGATATTTCCATGTTCATACAGATAGCGGTGTAGATATTTCCATGTTTATACAGATAGCGGTGTAGATATTTCCATGTTTATACAGATAGCGGTGTAGATATTTCCATGTTCATACAGAAAGCGGTGTAGCTATTTCCATGTTCATACAGATAGCGGTGTAGATATTTCCATGTTCATCCGGATGGCTGTGTAGATATTTCCATGTTCATACAGATAGCGGTGCTGATATGTCCATGTTCATACAGATGGCGGTGTAGATATTTCCATGTTTATAGAGATATCGATGTAGTTATTTCCATGTGTAAAGAGATAGCTTTGTAGATATTTCCATGTATATGGAGATAGCTGTGTAGATATTTCCATTTTCATGCAGATAGCGGTGTAGATATTTCCATGCTCCAACAGATAGCGGTGTAGATATTTCCAAGTTCATACAGATAGCGGTGTAGATATTTCCATGTTTATAGAGATAGCGGTGAAGATGTATGCTTGTTTACACGGATAGCGGTGTAGATATTTCCATGTTCATACAGATAGCGGTGTAGATATTTCCATGTTCATCCAGATGGCTGTGTAGACATATCCATGTTCATACAGATAGCGGTGCTGATATTTCCATATTCATCCAGATGGCTGTGTAGATATTTCCATGTTCATACAGATAGCGGTGCTGATATTTCCATGTTTATACAGGTAGTGGTGTACATATTTCCATGCTTATACAGATAGCGGTGTAGATACTTCCATGTTTATACAGATAGCGATGAAGATGTATGCATGTTTACACAGATAGCGGTGTAGATATTTCCATGTTCATACAGATATTGGTGTAGATATTTCCATGTTCATCCAGATGGCTGTGTAGATATATCCATGTTCATACAGATGGCGGTGAAGATATTTCCATGTTCATACCGATATCTGTGTAGATATTTCCATGTTCATAAAGATAGCGGTGTAGATATTTCCATGTTCATACAGATAGCGGTGCTGATATTTCCATGTTTATACAGATAGTGGTGTAGATATTTCCATGTTTATACAGATATCGGTGTAGATATTTCCATGTTCATACAGATAGCGGTGTAGATATTTCCATGTTCATACAGATAGCGGTGCAGATATTTCCATGTTCATACAGATAGTGGTGTAGATATTTCCATCTTAATACAGGTAGCGGTGTAGCTATTTCCATGTTCATACAGATAGCGGTGTAGATATTTCCATGTTCATCCAGATGGCTGTGTAGATATTTCCATGTTCATACAGATAGCGGTGCTGATATTTCCATGTTTATACAGGTAGCGGTGTAAATATTTCCATGGTCATACAGATAGCGGTGTAGATATTTCCATGTTTATACAGATAGCGGTGTAGATATTTCCATGTTTACACAGATAGCGGTGTAGATATCTCCATCTTTATGCAGATGGCGGTGTAGATATTTATATCTTCAAACAGATGGCGGTGCAGATATTTCCATGTTCATACAGATGGCGGTGTACATATTTCCATGTTTATAGAGATAGCGGTGTAGTTATTTCCATGTGTAAAGAAATTTCTTTGTAGATATTTCCATGTATATGCAGATAGCTGTGTAGATATTTCCATTTTCATGCAGATAGCGGTGTAGATATTTCCATGTTCAAACAGATAGAGGTGTAGATATTTCCATGTTCATACAGATAGCGGTGTAGATATTTCCATGTTTATACAGATAGCGGTGAAGATGTATGCATGTTTACACAGATAGCGGTGTAGATATTTCCATGTTCATACAGATAGCTGTGTAGATATTTCCATGTTCATCCAGATGGCTGTGTAGATATATCCAAGTTCATACAGATGGCGTTGAATATATTTCCATGTTCATACAGATAGCAGTGTAGATATTTCCATGTTCATACACGTAGTGGTGTAGGTATTTCCATGTTCATGCAGATAGCGTTGTAGCTATTTCCATGTTCATACAGATAGCGGTGTAGATATTTCTATGTACATACAGATAGCGGTGTAGATATTTCCATGTTCATACAGATAGCGGTGTGGACATTTCCATGTTCATACAGATAGCGGTGTAGCTATTTCCATGTTCATACAGATAGCGGTGTAGATATTTCTATGTACATACAGATAGCGGTGTAGATATTTCCATGTTCATACAGATTGCGGTGTTGATATTTCCATGTTTATACAGGTAGCGGTGTAGATATTTCCATGTTTATACAGATAGCGGTGTAGATATTTCCATGTTTATACAGATAGCGGTTTAGATATTTCCATGTTTATACAGATAGCGGTGTAGATATCTTCATCTTAATACAGATGGCGGTGTAGATATTTATATGTTCATACAGACGGCGGTGTAGATATTTCCATGTTCATACAGATGGCGGTGTAGATATTTCCATGTTTATAGAGATATCGGTGTAGTTATTTCCATGTGTAAAGAGATAGCTTTGTAGATATTTCCATTTATATGCAGATAGCTGTGTAGATATTTCCATTTTCATGCAGATAGCTGTGTAGATATTTCAATCTCAAACAGATAGCGGTGTAGATATTTCCATGTTCATACAGATAGCGGTGTAGGTATTTCCATGTTTATACAGATAGCGGTGTAGATATTTCCATGTTTATACAGATAGCGGTGTAGATATTTCCATGTTCATACAGATAGCGGTGTAGCTATTTCCATGTTCATACAGATAGCGGTGTAGATATTTCCATGTTCATCCCGATGGCTGTGTAGATATTTCCATGTTCATACAGATGGCGGTGTAGATATTTCCATGTTTATAGAGATAGCGGTGTAGTTATTTCCATGTGTAAATAGCTGTATAGATATTTCCATGTGTATGCAGATAGCTTTGTAGATATTTCCATTTTCATGCTGATACCGGTGTAGATATTTCCATGTTCAAACAGATAGTGGTGTAGATATTTCCATGTTCATACAGATAGCAGTGTAGATATTTCCATGTTTATACAGATAGTGGTGAAGATGAATGTATGTTTAGACAGATAGCGGTGTAGATATTTCCATGTTCCTACAGATAGCGGTGTAGATATTTCCATGTTCATCCAGATGGCTGTGTAGATATATCCATGTTCTCACAGATGGCGGTGAAGATATTTCCATGTTCATACAGATAGCGGTGTAGATAATTCCATGTTCATACAGATAGCGGTGTTGATATTTCCATGTTAATACAGACAGCGGTGCTGATATTTCCATGTTCATCCAGATGGCTGTGTAGATATATCTATGTTCATACAGAAGGCGGTGAAGATGTTTCCATGTTCATAAAGATATCGGTGTAGATATTTCCATGTTCATACAGATAGCGGTGTAGATATTTCCATGTTCAGACAGATAACGGTGCTGATATTTCTATGTTTATACAGATAGCGGTGTAGATATTTCCATGTTTATACAGATAGCGGTGTAGATATTACCATGTTTATACAGATAGCGGTGTAGATATTTCCATGTTTATACAGATAGCGGTGTAGATATTTCCATGTTCATCCAGATGGCAGTGTAGATATTTCCATGTTCATACAGATAGCGGTGCTGATATTTCCGTGATCATACAGATGGCGTTGTAGATATTTCCATGTTTATAGAGATATCGGTGTAGTTATTTCCATGTGTAAAGAGATAGCTTTGTAGATATTTCCATGTATATGCAGATAGCTGTGTAGATATTTCCATTTTCATGCAGATAGCGGTGTAGATATTTCCATGCTCAAGCAGATAGCAGTGTAGATAATTCCATGTTCATACAGATAGCGGGGTAGATATTTCCATGTTTATACAGATAGCGGTGAAGATGTATGCTTGTTTACACGGATAGCGGTGTAGATATTTCCATGTTCATACAGATAGCGGTGTAGATATTTCCATGTTCATCCAGATGGCTGTGTAGACATATCCATGTTCATACAGATAGCGGTGCTGATATTTCCATATTCATCCAGATGGCTGTGTAGATATTTCCATGTTCATACAGATAGCGGTGCTGATATTTCCATGTTTATACAGGTAGTGGTGTACATATTTCCATGCTTATACAGATAGCGGTGTAGATACTTCCATGTTTATACAGATAGCGATGAAGATGTATGCATGTTTACACAGATAGCGGTGTAGATATTTCCATGTTCATACAGGTAGTGGTGTAGATATTTCCATGTTCATACAGATAACGGTGCAGCTATTTCCATGTTCATATAGATAGTGGTGTAGAAATTTCCATGTTCATAGAGATAGCGGTGTAGATATTTCCATGTTCATACAGATAGCAGTGTAGTTATTTCCATGGTTATACAGATAGTGGTGAAGGTGTATGCATGTTTACACAGATAGCGGTGTAGATATTTCCATGTTCACAGATCGCGGTGTAGATATTTCCATGTTCATCCAGATGGCTGTTTAGCCATATCCATTTTCATACAGATGGCGGTGAAGATATTTCCATGTTCGTACTGATAGCGGTGAAGATATTTCCATGTTCATACAGATAGCGGTGTAGATATTTCCATCTTCATACAGATGGCTATGTAGATATGTCCATGTTCATACAGATGGCGGTAAAGATATTTCCATGTTCATACAGATAGCGGTGTAGATATATCCATGTTCATACAGATAGCGGTGTAGATATTTCCATGTTCATACCGATAGCGGTGCTGATATTTCCTTGTTTATACAGATAGCGGTGTAGATATTTCCATGTTTATAAAGATAGCGGTGTAGATATTTCCATCTTTATACAGATAGCGGTGTAGATATCTCCTTCTTAATACAGATGGCGGTGCAGATATTTCCATGTTCATACAGATGGCGGTGTAGATATTTCCATGTTTATAGAGATAGCGGTGTAGTTATTTCCATGAAGATAGCTGTGTAGATATTTCCATGTATATGCAGATAGCTGTGTAGATATTTCCATTTTCATGCAGACAGCGGTGTAGATATTTCCATGTTCAAACAGATAGCGGTGAAGGTATTTCCATGTTCATACAGATAGCGGTGTAGATATTTCCATGTTCATACAGATAGCGGTGTAGATATTTCCATGTTCATACACATAGCGGTGTAGATATTTCAATGTTCATATAGATAGCGGTGCAGATATTTCCATGTTTATACAGGTAGTGGTGTAGATATTTCCATGTTTATACAGATAGCGGTGTAGATATTTCCATGTTTAAACAGATAGCGGTGTAGATATTTCCATGTTTATACAGATAGCAGTGTAGATATCTCTATCTAAATACAGATGGCGGTGTAGATATTTATATTTTCATACAGATGGCGGTGTAGATATTTATATGTTCGTACAGATGGCGGTGTAGATATTTCCATGTTTATACAGATAGCAGTGTAGATATCTCCATCTTAATACAGATGGCGGTGTAGATATTTATATGTTCGTACAGATGGCGGTGCAGTTATTTCCATGTTCATAGAGATGGCGGTGTAGATATTTCCATGTTCATACAGATAGCGGTGTAGTTATTTCCATGTGTAAAGAGATAGCTGTGTACATATTTAAATGTATATGCAGATAGCAGTGTAGATATTTCCATTTTCATGCAGATAGCGGTGTATATATTTCCATGTTCAAACAGATAGCGGTGTAGATATTTCCATGTTCATACAGATACCAGTGTAGATATTTCCATGTTCATAGAGATAGCGGTGTAGATATTTCCATGTTCATACAGATAGCGGAGCTGATATTTCCATGTTTGTACAGGTAGCGGTGTAGATATTTCCATGTTTATACAGATTGCGGTGTAGATATTTCCATGTTTATACAGATAGCGGTGTAGATATTTCCAAGTTTATACAGATAGCGGTGTAGATATCTCCATCTTAATATAGATGGCGGTTTAGATATTTAAATGTTCATACAGGTGGCGGTGCAGATATTTCCATGTTCATACAGATTGCGGTGTAGCTATTTCCATGTTTATAGAGATATCGCTGTACTTATTTCCATGTGTAAAGAGATAGCTTTTTAGATATTTCCATGTATATGCAGATCGCTGTGTAGATATTTCCATTTTCATGCAGATAGCCGTGTAGATATTTCCATGTTCAAACAGATAGCGGTGTAGATATTTCCATGTTCATACAGATAGCAGTGTAGATATTTCCATGTTTATACAGATAGCGGTGAAGATGTATGCATGTTTACACAGATAGCGGTGTAGATATTTCCATGTTCATCCAGATGGCTGTGTAGATATATCCATGTTCATACAGATGGCAGTGAAGATATTTCCATGTTCATACAGATAGCGGTGTAGTTATTTCCATGTGTAAAGAGATAGCAGTGTAGATATTTCCATGTTCATACAGATAGCGGTGTAGATATTTCCATGGTTATACAGATAGCGGTGAAGGTGTATGCATGATTACACAGATGGCCATGAAGTTATTTCCAAGTTCATACAGATAGCGGTGTAGATATTTCCATGTTCATACAGATAGCGGTGTAGATATTTCCATGTTCATACAGATGGCTGTGTAGATATATCCATGTTCATACAGATGGCGGTGAAGATATTTCCATGTTCATACTGATGGCGGTGTAGATATTTCCATGTTCATACAGATAACGGTGCAGCTATTTCCATGTTCATATAGATAGTGGTGTAGAAATTTCCATGTTCATAGAGATAGCGGTGTAGATATTTCCATGTTCATACAGATAGCAGTGTAGTTATTTCCATGGTTATACAGATAGTGGTGAAGGTGTATGCATGTTTACACAGATAGCGGTGTAGATATTTCCATGTTCACAGATCGCGGTGTAGATATTTCCATGTTCATCCAGATGGCTGTTTAGCCATATCCATTTTCATACAGATGGCGGTGAAGATATTTCCATGTTCGTACTGATAGCGGTGAAGATATTTCCATGTTCATACAGATAGCGGTGTAGATATTTCCATCTTCATACAGATGGCTATGTAGATATGTCCATGTTCATACAGATGGCGGTAAAGATATTTCCATGTTCATACAGATAGCGGTGTAGATATATCCATGTTCATACAGATAGCGGTGTAGATATTTCCATGTTCATACCGATAGCGGTGCTGATATTTCCTTGTTTATACAGATAGCGGTGTAGATATTTCCATGTTTATAAAGATAGCGGTGTAGATATTTCCATCTTTATACAGATAGCGGTGTAGATATCTCCTTCTTAATACAGATGGCGGTGCAGATATTTCCATGTTCATACAGATGGCGGTGTAGATATTTCCATGTTTATAGAGATAGCGGTGTAGTTATTTCCATGAAGATAGCTGTGTAGATATTTCCATGTATATGCAGATAGCTGTGTAGATATTTCCATTTTCATGCAGACAGCGGTGTAGATATTTCCATGTTCAAACAGATAGCGGTGAAGGTATTTCCATGTTCATACAGATAGCGGTGTAGATATTTCCATGTTCATACAGATAGCGGTGTAGATATTTCCATGTTCATACACATAGCGGTGTAGATATTTCAATGTTCATATAGATAGCGGTGCAGATATTTCCATGTTTATACAGGTAGTGGTGTAGATATTTCCATGTTTATACAGATAGCGGTGTAGATATTTCCATGTTTAAACAGATAGCGGTGTAGATATTTCCATGTTTATACAGATAGCAGTGTAGATATCTCTATCTAAATACAGATGGCGGTGTAGATATTTATATTTTCATACAGATGGCGGTGTAGATATTTATATGTTCGTACAGATGGCGGTGTAGATATTTCCATGTTTATACAGATAGCAGTGTAGATATCTCCATCTTAATACAGATGGCGGTGTAGATATTTATATGTTCGTACAGATGGCGGTGCAGTTATTTCCATGTTCATAGAGATGGCGGTGTAGATATTTCCATGTTCATACAGATAGCGGTGTAGTTATTTCCATGTGTAAAGAGATAGCTGTGTACATATTTAAATGTATATGCAGATAGCAGTGTAGATATTTCCATTTTCATGCAGATAGCGGTGTATATATTTCCATGTTCAAACAGATAGCGGTGTAGATATTTCCATGTTCATACAGATACCAGTGTAGATATTTCCATGTTCATAGAGATAGCGGTGTAGATATTTCCATGTTCATACAGATAGCGGAGCTGATATTTCCATGTTTGTACAGGTAGCGGTGTAGATATTTCCATGTTTATACAGATTGCGGTGTAGATATTTCCATGTTTATACAGATAGCGGTGTAGATATTTCCAAGTTTATACAGATAGCGGTGTAGATATCTCCATCTTAATATAGATGGCGGTTTAGATATTTAAATGTTCATACAGGTGGCGGTGCAGATATTTCCATGTTCATACAGATTGCGGTGTAGCTATTTCCATGTTTATAGAGATATCGCTGTACTTATTTCCATGTGTAAAGAGATAGCTTTTTAGATATTTCCATGTATATGCAGATCGCTGTGTAGATATTTCCATTTTCATGCAGATAGCCGTGTAGATATTTCCATGTTCAAACAGATAGCGGTGTAGATATTTCCATGTTCATACAGATAGCAGTGTAGATATTTCCATGTTTATACAGATAGCGGTGAAGATGTATGCATGTTTACACAGATAGCGGTGTAGATATTTCCATGTTCATCCAGATGGCTGTGTAGATATATCCATGTTCATACAGATGGCAGTGAAGATATTTCCATGTTCATACAGATAGCGGTGTAGTTATTTCCATGTGTAAAGAGATAGCAGTGTAGATATTTCCATGTTCATACAGATAGCGGTGTAGATATTTCCATGGTTATACAGATAGCGGTGAAGGTGTATGCATGATTACACAGATGGCCATGAAGTTATTTCCAAGTTCATACAGATAGCGGTGTAGATATTTCCATGTTCATACAGATAGCGGTGTAGATATTTCCATGTTCATACAGATGGCTGTGTAGATATATCCATGTTCATACAGATGGCGGTGAAGATATTTCCATGTTCATACTGATGGCGGTGTAGATATTTCCATGTTCATACAGATAACGGTGTAGTTATTTCCATGTGTAAAGAGATAGCTGTGTAGATATTTAAATGTATATGGAGATAGCAGTGTAGATATTTCCATTTTCATGCAGATAGCGGTGTAGATATCTCCATCTTAATATTGATGGCGGTGTAGATATTTATATGTTCATACAGCTGGCATTGCAGATATTTCCATGCTCATACAGATGGCGGTGTAGATATTTGTAAGTTTATAGAGATAGCGCTGTAGTTATTTCCATGTGTAAAGAGATAGCTTTGTAGATATTTCCATGTATATGCAGATCGCTGTGTAGATATTTCCATTTTCATGCAGATAGCGGTGTAGATATTTCCATGTTCAAACAGATAGCAGTGTAGATAATTCCATTTTCATACAGATAGCAGTGTAGATATTTCCATGTTTATACAGATAGCGGTGAAGATGTATGCATGATTACACAGATAGCGGTGTAGATATTTCCATCTTCATACAGATAGCGGTGTAGATATTTCCATGTTCATCCAGATGTCTGTGTAGAAATATCCATGTTCATACAGATGGCGGTGAAGATATTTCCATGTTCATACAGATAGCGGTGTACTTATTTCCATGTGTAAAGAGATAGCTGTGTAGATATTTCCATGTATATGCAGATAGCTGTGTAGATATTTCCATTTTCATGCAGATAGCGGTTTAGATATTTCCATGTTCAAACAGATAGCGGTGTAGATTTTTCCATGTTCATACAGATAGCGGTGTAGATATTTCCATGTTTATACAGATAGCGGTGAAGGTGTATGCATGTTTACACAGATAGCGGTGTAGATATTCCCATGTTCATACAGATCGCGGTGTAGATTTTTCCATGTTCATCCAGATGGATGTGTACACATATCCATGTTCATACAGATGGCTGTGAAGATATTTCTATGTTCATACAGATAGCGGTGTAGATATTTCCATGTTCATACAGATAGCGGTGTAGATATTTCCATGTTCATACAGATGGCTGTGTAGATATATCCATTTTCATACAGATGGCGTTGAAGATATTTCCATGTTCATACAGATTGCGGTGTAGCTATTTCCATGTTCATACAGATAGCGGTGTAGATATTTCCATGTTCATACCGTTAGCGGTGCTGATATTTCCATGTTTATACAGGTAGTGGTGTAGATATTTCCATGTTTATACAGATAGCGGTGTAGATATTTCCATGTTTATACAGATAGCGGTGTAAATATTTCCATGTTTATACAGATAGCGGTGTAGGTATCTCCTTCTTAATGCAGATGGCGGTGTAGATATTTATGTGTTCATACTGATGGCGGTGCCGATATTTCCATGTTCCTACAGATGGTGGTGTAGATATTTCCATGTTTATAGAGATAGCGGTGTAGTTATTTCCATGTGTAAAGAGATAGCTGCGTAGATATTTCCATGTATATGCAGATAGCTGTGTAGATATTTCCATTTTCATGCAGATAGCGGTGTAGAAATTTCCATGTTCAGATAGAGGTGTAGATATTTCCATGTTCATACAGATAGCGGTGCTGATATTTCCATGTATATACAGGTAGCGGTGTAGATATTTCCATGTTTATACTGATTGCGGTGTAGATATTTCCATGTTTGTACAGATAGCGGTGTAGATATTTCCAAGTTTATAGAGATAGCGGTGTAGATATCTCCATCTTAATATAGATGGCGGTGTAGATATTTATATGTTCATACAGATGGCGGTGCAGATATTTCCATGTTCATACAGATGGCGGTGTAGATATTTGTATGTTTATAGAGATAGCGCTGTAGTTATTTCCATGTGTAAAGAGATAGCTTTGTAGATATTTCCATGTATATGCAGATCGCTGTGTAGATATTTCCATTTTCATGCAGATAGCGGTGTAGATATTTCCATGTTCAAACAGATAGCGGTGTAGATATTTCCATGTTCATACAGATAGCAGTGTAGATATTTCCATGTTTATATAGATAGCGGTGAAGATGTATGCATGTTTACAGAGATAGCGGTGTAGATATTTCCATCTTCATACAGATAGCGGTGTAGATATTTCCATGTTCATCCAGATGGCTGTGTAGATATATCCATGTTCATACAGATGGCGGTGAAGATATTTCCATGT
This sequence comes from Gorilla gorilla gorilla, assembly GCF_029281585.2. NCBI lineage: Eukaryota > Metazoa > Chordata > Mammalia > Primates > Hominidae > Gorilla > Gorilla gorilla. Next base: position 3,867,302 of record NC_073244.2, on the reverse strand, counting down.
TCATACAGATAGCGGTGTAGTTATTTCCACATGTAAAGAGATAGCTGTGTAGATATTTCCATGTATATGCAGATAGCTGTGTAGATATTTCCATTTTCATGCAGATAGCGGTTTAGATATTTCCATGTTCAAACAGATAGCGGTGTAGATATTTCCATGTTCATACAGATAGCGGTGTAGTTATTTCCATGGTTATACAGATAGTGGTGAAGGTGTATGCATGTTTACACAGATAGCGGTGTAGATATTTCCATGTTCGCAGATCGCGGTGTAGATATTTCCATGTTCATCCAGATGGCTGTGTAGCCATATCCATTTTTATACAGATGGCGGTGAAGATATTTCCATGTTCGTACTGATACCGGTGAAGATATTTCCATGTTCATACAGATAGCGGTGTAGATATTTCCATCTTCATACAGATGGCTATGTAGATATGTCCATGTTCATACAGATGGCGGTAAAGATATTTCCATGTTCATACAGATAGCGGTGTAGATATATCCATGTTCATACAGATAGCGGTGCAGATATTTCCATGTTCATACCGATAGCGGTGCTGATATTTCCTTGTTTATACAGATAGCGGTGTAGATATTTCCATGTTTATACAGATAGCGGTGTAGATATTTCCATGTTTATACAGATAGCGGTGTAGATATTTCCATCTTTATACAGATAGCGGTGTAGATATCCCCTTCTTAATACAGATGGCTGTGTAGAGATTTATATGTTCTTACAGATGGCGGTGCAGATATTTCCATGTTCATACATATGGCCGTGTAGATATTTCCATGTTTATAGAGATAGCGGTGTAGTTATTTCCATGTGTAAAGAGATAGCTGTGCAGATATTTCCATGTATATGCAGATAGCTGTGTAGATATTTCCATTTTCATGCAGACAGCGGTGTAGATATTTCCATGTTCAAACAGATAGCGGTGAAGATATTTCCATGTTCATACAGATAGCGGTGTAGATATTTCCATGTTCATACAGATAGCGGTGTAGATATTTCCATGTTCATACAGATATCGGTGTAGATATTTCCATGTTCATACAGATAGTGGTGTAGATATCTCCATCTTAATATAGATGGCGGTTTAGATATTTAAATGTTCATACAGGTGGCGGTGCAGATATTTCCATGTTCATACAGATAGCGGTGTAGCTATTTCCATGTTTATAGAGATAGCACTGTACTTATTTCCATGTGTAAAGAGATAGCTTTGTAGATATTTCCATGTATATGCAGATCGCTGTGTAGATATTTCCATTTTCATGCAGATAGCCATGTAGATATTTCCATGTTCAAACAGATAGCGGTGTAGATATTTCCATGTTCATACAGATAGCAGTGTAGATATTTCCATGTTTATACAGATAGCGGTGAAGATGTATGCATGTTTAAACAGATAGCGGTGTAGATATTTCCATGTTCATACAGATAGCGGTGTAGATATTTCCATGTTCATCCAGATGGCTGTGTAGATATATCCATGTTCATACAGATGGCGGTGAAGATATTTCCATGTTCATACAGATAGCGGTGTAGTTATTTCCATGTGTAAAGAGATAGCTGTGAAGATATTTCCATGTATATGCAGATAGCTGTGTATATATTTCCATTTTCATGCAGATAGCGGTTTAGATATTTCCATGTTCAAACAGATAGTGGTGTAGATATTTCCGTGTTCATACAGATAGCGGTGTAGATATTTCCATGTTCAAACAGATAGCGGTGTAGATATTTCCGTGTTCATACAGATAGCGGTGTAGATACTTCCATGTTCATACAGATAGAGGGGCTGATATTTCCATATTCATACAGATAGCGGTGCTGATATTTCCATGTTTATACAGATAGCGGTGTGGATATTTCCATGTTTATACAGATAGCGGTGTAGATATTTCCATGTTTATACAGATAGCGGTGTAGGTATCTCCATCTTAAAACAGATGGCGGTGTAGATATTTATGTGTTCATACTGATGGCGGTGCAGATATTTCCATGTTCATACAGATAGCGGTGTAGATATTTCCATGTTCATACAGATGGCGGTGTAGATATTTCAATGTTCATACAGATAGCGGTTTAGATATTTCCTTCTTAATACAGATGGCGGTGTAGATATTTATATGTTCATACAGATGGCGGTGCAGATATTTCCGTGTTCATACAGATGGCGGTGTTGATATTTCCATGTTTATAGAGATAGCGGAGTGGTTATTTCCATGTGTTAAGAGATAGCTGTGTAGATATTTCCATGTATTTGCAGATAGCTGTGTAGATATTTCCATTTTCATGCAGACAGCAGTGTAGATATTTCCATGTTCAAACAGATAGCGGTGTAGATATTTCCATGTTCATACAGATAACGGTGTAGATATTTCCATGTTCATACAGATAGCGGTGTAGATATTTCCATGTTCATACAGATGGCGGCGTAGATATTTCCATGTTCATACAGATGGCGGCGCTGATATTTCCATGTTTATACAGGTAGTGCTGTAGATATTTCCATGTTTATACAGATAGCGGTGTAGATACTTCCATGTTTATACAGATAGCGGTGTAGATAATTCCATGTTTATACAGATAGCAGTGTAGATATCTCCATCTTAATACAGATGGCGGTGTAGATATTTATATGTTCATACAGATGGCGGTGCAGATATTTCCATGTTCATACAGATAGCGGTGTAGTTATTTCCATGTGTAAAGAGATAGCTGTGTAGATATTTAAATGTATATGCAGATAGCAGTGTAGATATTTTCATTTTCATGCAGATAGCGGTGTAGATATTTCCATGTTCAAACAGATAGCCTTGTAGACATTTCCATGTTTATACAGATAGCGGTGAAGATGTATGCATGTTTACACAGATAGCGGTGTAGATATTTTCATGTTCATACAGATAGCGGTTTAGATATTTCCTTCTTAATACAGATGGCGGTGTAGATGTTTATATGTTCATACAGATTGCGGTGCAGATATTTCCATGTTCATACAGATGGCGGTGTAGATATTTCCATGTTTATAGAGATAGCGGTGTAGTTATTTCCATGTGTTAAGAGATAGCTGTGTAGATATTTCCATGTATTTGCAGATAGCTGTGTAGATATTTCCATTTTCATGCAGACAGTGGTGTAGATATTTCCATGTTCAAACAGATAGCGGTGTAGATATTTCCATGTTCATACAGATAACGGTGTAGATATTTCCATGTTCATACAGATAGCGGTGTAGATATTTCCATGTTCATACAGATAGCGGTGTAGTTATTTCCATGTGTAAAGAGATAGCTGTGTAGATATTTAAATGTATATGCAGATAGCAGTGTAGATATTTCCATTTTCATGCAGATAGCGGTGTAGATGTTTCCATGTTCAAACAGATAGCGGTGTAGATATTTCCATGTTCATACATATAGCGGTGTAGATATTTCCATGTTCATACAGATAGCGGTGTAGATACTTCCATGTTTATACAGATAGCGGTGAAGATCTATGCATGTTTACAGAGATAGCGGTGTAGATATTTCCATGTTCATCCAGATGGCTGTGTAGATATATCCATGTTCATACAGATAGCGGTGTAGCTATTTCCATGTTCATACAGATAGCGGTGTAGATATTTCCATGTTCATACAGATAGCGGTGTAGATATTTCCATGTTCATACAGATAGCGGTGCTGATATTTCCTTGTTTATACAGGCAGCGGTGTAGATATTTCCATGTTTATACAGATAGCGGTTTAGATATTTCCTTCTTAATACAGATGGCGGCGTAGATATTTATATGTTCATACAGATGGTGGTGTAGATATTTCCATGTTTATACAGATAGCAGTGTAGATATCTCCATCTTAATACAGATGGCGGTGTAGATATTTATATGTTCATACAGATGGCGGTGCAGATATTTCCATGTACATACAGATGGCGGTGTAGATATTTCCATGTTCATACAGATAGTGGTGTAGTTATTTCCATGTGTAAAGAGATAGCTGTGTAGATATTGCCATGTATATGCAGATAGCTGTGTAGATATTTCCATTTTCATGCAGGTAGCGGTGTGTATATTTCCATCTTCAAACAGATAGCGGTGTGGATATTTCCATGTTCATACAGATAGCGGTGTAGATATTTCCATGTTTATTCAGATAGCGGGGAAGATGTATGCATGTTTACACAGATGGCGGTGTGGATATTTCCATGTTCATCAAGAGGGCTGTTTAGATATATCCATGTTCATACAGATAGCAGTGTAGATATTTCCATGTTCATACAGATAGCGGTGTAGATATTTCCATGTTCATACAGATAGCGGTGCTGTTATTTCCATGTTTATACAGGTAGCGGTGTAGATATTTCCATGTTTATACAGATATCGGTGTAGATATTTCCATGTTTATACAGATAGCGGTGTAGATATCTCCATCTTAATACAGACGGTGGTGTAGATATTTATATGTTCATACAGATGGCGGTGCAGATATTTCCATGTTCATACACATGGCGGTGTAGATATTTCCATGTTCATACAGATAGCGGTGTAGTTATTTCCATGTGTAAAGAGATAGCTGTGTAGATATTTCCATGTATATGCAGATAGCAGTGTAGATATTTCCATTTTCATGCAGATAGCGGTGTAGATATTTCCATGTTCAAACAGATAGCGGTGTAGATATTTCCAGGTTCATACAGATAGCGGTGCAGACACTTCCATGCTCATACAGATAGCGGTGTAGATATTTCCATGTTTATACAGATAGCGGTGAAGATGTATGCATGTTTACACAGATAGCGCTGTAGATATTTCCATGTTCATCCAGATGGCTGTGTAGATATATCCATGTTCATACAGATAGCGGTGTAGATATTTCCATGTTCATACAGATAGCGGTGTAGCTATTTCCATGTTCATACAGATAGCGGTGTAGATATTTCCATGTTTATACAGATAGCGGTGAAGATGTATGCATGTTTACACAGATAGCGGTGTAGATATTTCCATGTTCATACAGATAGCGGTGTAGATATTTCCATGTTCATACAGATGGCGGTGTAGATATTTCCATGTTCATACAGATAGCGGTGTAGCTATTTCCATGTTCATACAGATGGCGGAGCAGATATTTCCATGTTCATACAGATAGCGGTGTAGTTATTTCCATGTGTAAAGAGATAGCTGTGTAGATATTTAAATGTATATGCAGATAGCAGTGTAGATATTTCCATTTTCATGCAGATAGCGGTGTAGATATTTCCATGTTCAAACAGATAGCGGTGTAGATATTTCCATGTTCATACAGATAGCGGTGTAGATATTTCCATGTTCATACAGATAGCGGTGTAGATATTTCCATGTTTATACAGATAGCGGTGAAGATCTATGCATGTTTACAGAGATAGCGGTGTGGATATTTCCATGTTCATCCAGATGGCTGTGTAGATATATCCATGTTCATGCTGATAGCGGTGTAGCTATTTCCATGTTCATACAGATAGCATTGTAGATATTTCCATGTTCATACAGATAGCGGTGTAGATATTTCCATGTTCATACAGATAGCGGTGCTGATATTTCCTTGTTTATACAGGCAGCGGTGTAGATATTTCCATGTTTATACAGATAGCGGTTTAGATATTTCCTTCTTAATACAGATGGCGGCGTAGATATTTATATGTTCATACAGATGGCGTTGTAGATATTTCCATGTTTATACAGATAGCAGTGTAGATATCTCCATCTTAATACAGATGGCGGTGTAGATATTTATATGTTCATACAGATGACGGTGCAGATATTTCCATGTACATACAGATGGCGGTGTAGATATTTCCATGTTCATACAGATAGCGGTGTAGTTATTTCCATGTGTAAAGAGATAGCTGTGTAGATATTGCCATGTATATGCAGATAGCTGTGTAGGTATTTCAATTTTCATGCAGGTAGCGGTGTATATATTTCCATCTTCAAACAGATAGCAGTGTGGATATTTCCATGTTCATACAGATAGCGGTGTAGATATTTCCATGTTTATACAGATAGCGGTGAAGATGTATGCATGTTTACACAGATAGCGCTGTAGATATTTCCATGTTCATCCAGATGGCTGTGTAGATATATCCATCTTCATACAGATAGCGGTGTAGATATTTCCATGTTCATACAGATAACGGTGTAGCTATTTCCATGTTCATACAGATAGCGGTGTAGCTATTTCCATGTTTATACAGATAGCGGTGAAGCTGTATGCATGTTTACACAGATAGCGGTGTAGATATTTCCATGTTCATACAGATAGCGGTGTAGATATTTCCATGTTCATCCAGATGGCTGTGTAGATATATCCATGTTCATACAGATAGCGGTGTAGATATTTCCATGTTCATACAGATAGTGGTGTAGATATTTCCATGTTCATACAGAGAGCAGTGTAGCTATTTCCATGTTCATACAGATGGCGGAGCAGTTATTTCCATGTTCATACAGATAGCGGTGTTGTTATTTCCATGTGTAAAGAGATAGCTGTGTAGATATTTAAATGTATATGCAGATAGCAGTGTAGATATTTCCATTTTCATGCAGATAGCGGTGTAGATATTTCCATGTTCAAACAGATAGCGGTGTAGATATTTCCTTGTTCATACAGATAGCGAAGTAGATATTTCCATGTTCATACAGATAGCGGTGTAGATATTTCCATGTTTATACAGATAGCAGTGAAGATCTATGCATGTTTACAGAGATAGCGGTGTAGATATTTCCATGTTCATCCAGATGGCTGTGTAGATATATCCATGTTCATACAGATAGCGGTGTAGCTATTTCCATGTTCATACAGATAGCGGTGTAGATATTTCCATGTTCATACAGATAGCGGTGTAGATATTTCCATGTTCATAAAGATAGCGGTGCTGATATTTCCTTGTTTATACAGGCAGTGGTGTAGATATTTCCATGTTTATACAGATAGCGGTTTAGATATTTCCTTCTTAATACAGATGGCGGTGTAGATATTTATATGTTCATACAGATGGCGGTGTAGATATTTCCATGTTTATACAGATAGCAGTGTAGATATCTCCATCTTAATACAGATGGCGGTGTAGATATTTACATGTTCATACAGATGGCGGTGCAGATATTTCCATGTACATACAGATGGCGGTGTAGATATTTCCATGTTCATACAGATAGCGGTGTAGTTATTTCCATGTGTAAAGAGATAGCTGTGTAGATATTGCCATGTATATGTAGGTAGCTGTGTAGATATTTCCATTTTCATGCAGGTAGCGGTGTATATATTTCCATCTTCAAACAGATAGCGGTGTGGATATTTCCATGTTCATCCAGAGGGCTGTTTAGATATATCCATGTTCATACAGATAGCGGTGTAGATATTTCCATGTTCATACAGATAACGGTGTAGATATTTCCATGTTTATACAGGTAGCGGTGTAGATATTTCCATGTTTATACAGATAGCGGTGTAGATATTTCCATGTTTATACAGATAGTGGTGTTGATATTTCCATGTTTATACAGATAGCGGTGTAGATATCTCCATCTTAATACAGATGGCGGTGTAGATATTTATATGTTCATACAGATGGCGGTGCAGATATTTCCATGTTCATACAGATGGCGGTGTAGATATTTCCATGTTTATAAAGATAGCGGTGTAGTTATTTCCATGTGTAAAGAGATAGCTTTGTAGATATTTCCATGTATATGCAGATAGCTGTGTAGATATTTCCATTTTCATGGAGACAGCGGTGTAGATATTTCCATGTTCAGATAGCGGTGTAGATATTTCCATGTTCATACAGATAGCGGTGTAGATATTTCCGTGTTTATACAGATTGCGGTGAAGATGTATGCATATTTACACAGATAGCGGTGTAGATATTTCCATGTTCATACAGATAGCGGTGTAGATATTTCCGTGTTCATCCAGATGGCTGTGTAGATATATCCATGTTCATACAGATAGCGGTGTAGATATTTCCTTGTTCATACAGGTAGTGGTGTAGATATTTCCATGTTTGTACAGATAGCGGTGTAGCTATTTCCATGTTCATACAGATAGCGGTGTAGAAATTTCCATGTTCGTAGAGATAGCGGTATAGATATTTCCATGTTCATAGAGATAGCGGTGCTGATATTTCCATGTTTATACAGGTAGCGGTGTAGATATTTCCATGTTTATACAGATTGCGGTGTAGATATTTCCATGTTTATACAGATAGCGGTGTAGATATTTCCAAGTTTATACAGATAGCGGTGTAGATATCTGCATCTTAATATAGATGGCGGTGCAGATATTTATATGTTCATAGAGATGGCGGTTCAGATATTTCCATGTTCATGCAGATGGCGGTGTGGATATTTGTATGTTTATAGAGATAGCGCTGTAGTTATTTCCATGTGTAAAGAGATAGCTTTGTAGTTATTTCCATGTATATGCAGAGAGCTGCGTAGATATTTCCATTTTCATGCAGATAGCGGTTTATTTATTTCCATGTTCAAACAGATAGCGGTGAAGATATTTCCATGTTCATAGAGATAGCGGTGTAGATATTTCCATGTTTATACAGATAGCGGTGAAGATGTATGCATGTTTACACATGTAGCGGTGTAGATATTTCCATGTTCATACAGATAGCGGTGTAGATATTTTCATGTTCATCCAGATGGCTGTGTAGATATATCCATGTTCATACAGATGGCGGTGAAAATATTTCCATGTTCAGATAGCGGTGTAGATATTTCCATGTTCATACAGATAGCGGTGTAGATATTTCCATGTTCATACAGACAGCGGTGCTGATATTTCCATGTTCATCCAGATGGCTGTGTAGATACATCTATCTTCATACAGAAGGTGGTGAAGATATTTCCATCTTCATACAGATATCGGTGTAGATATTTCCGTGTTCATACAGATAGCACTGTAGGTATTTCTTTTTTCATACAGATAGCGGTGCTGATATTTCCATGTTTATACAGGTGGCGGTGTAGATATTTCCATGTTTATACAGATAGCGGTGTAGATATTTCCATGTTTATACAGATAGCGGTGTAGATATTTCCATGTTTATACAGATAGCGGTGAAGATATCTCCATCTTAATACAGATGGCCGTGCAGATATTTATATGTTCATAGAGATGGCGGTTCAGATATTTCCATGTTCATACAGACGGCGGTGTAGATATTTCCATGTTTATAGAGATAGCGGTGTAGTTATTTCCATGTGTAAAGAGATAGCTTTGTAGATATTTCCATGTATATGCAGATAGCTGTGTAGATATTTCCATTTTCATGCAGATAGCGGTGTAGATATTTCCATGTTCAAACAGATAGCGGTGTAGATATTTTCATGTTCATACAGATAGCGGTGTAGATATTTCCATGTTTATACAGATAGCGGTGAAGATGTATGCATGTTTACACAGATAGCGTTGTAGATATTTCCATGTTTATACAGATAGCGGTGTAGATATTTCCATGTTCATCCAGATGGCTGTGTATGTATATCCATGTTCATACAGATGGCAGTGAAGATATTTATATCTTCATACAGATGGCGGTGTAGATATTTCCATGCTCATACAGATAGCGGTGTAGATATTTCCATGTTTATACATATAGCGGTGTAGATATCTCCATCTTAATACAGATGGCGGTGCAGATATTTATATGTTCAAACAGATGGCGGTGCAGATATTTCCATGTTCATACAGATGGCGGTGAAGATATTTCGATGTTTATATAGATATCGGTGTAGTTATTTCCATGTTTAAAGAGATAGCTTTGTAGATATTTCCATGTATATGCAGATAGCTGTGTAGATATTTCCATTTTCATGCAGATAGCGGTGTAGATATTTCCATGCTCAAACAGATAGCGGTGTAGATATTTCCATGTTTATACAGATAGCGGTGTAGATATTTCTATGTTTATACACATAGCGGTGTAGATATTTCCATGTTCATACAGATAGCGGTGTAGATATTTCCATGTTCTACAGGTAGCGGTGCTGATATTTCCATGTTTATACAGGTAGCGGTGTAGATATTTCCATGTTTGTACAGATAGCGGTGTAGATATTTCCATGTTTATACAGATAGCGGTGTAGATATTTCCATGTTTATACAGATAGCGGTGTAGATATCTCCATCTTAATACAGATGGCGGTGCAGATGTTTATATGTTCATACAGATGGCGGTTCAGATATTTCCATGTTCATACAGATGGCGGTGTAGATATTTCCATGTTTATAGAGATAGCGGTGTAGTTATTTCCATGTGTAAAGAGATAGCTTTGTAGATATTTCCATGTATATGCAGATAGCTGTGTAGATATTTCCATTTTCATGGAGATAGCGGTGTAGATACTTCCATGTTCAAACAGATTGCGGTGTAGATATTTCAATGTTCATACAGATTGCGGTGTAGGTGTTTCCATGTTTATACTGATAGCGGTGAAGATGTATGCATTTTTACACAGATAACGGTGTAGATATTTCCATGTTCATACAGATAGCGGTGTAGATATTTCCATGTTCATCCAGATGGCTGTGTAGATAAATCCATGTTCATACAGATGTCGGTGAAGATATTTATATCTTCATACAGATGGCGGTGTAGATATTTCCATGCTCATACAGATAGCGGTGTAGATATTTCCATGTTTATACAGATAGCGGTGTAGATATCTCCATCTTAATACAGATGGCGGTGCAGATATTTCCATGTTCATACAGATGGCGGTGTAGACATTTCCATGTCTATAGAGATATCGGTGTAGTTATTTCCATGTGTAAAGAGATAGCTTTGTAGATATTTCCATGTATATGCAGATACCTGTGTAGATATTTCCATTTTCATGCAGATAGCTGTGTAGATATTTCCATGCTCAAACAGATAGCGGTGTAGATATTTCCATGTTCATACAGATAGCGGTGTAGATATTTCCATGTTCATACAGATAGCGGTGTAGATATTTCCATGTTTATACAGATAGCGGTGTAGATATTTCCATGTTCATACAGATAGCGGTGTAGATATTTCCATGTTCATCCAGATGGCTGTGTAGATATTTCCATGTTCAAACAGATAGCGGTGCTGATATTTCCATGTTCATAGAGATGGCGGTGTAGATATTTCCATGTTTATAGAGATATCGGTGTAGTTATTTCCATGTGTAAAGAGATAGCTTTGTAGATATTTCCATGTATATGCATATAGCTGTGTAGATATTTCCATTTTCATGCAGATAGCGGTGTAGATATTTCCATGCTCAAACAGATAGCGGTGTAGATATTTCCATGTTCATACAGATAGCGGTGTAGATATTTCCATGTTTATTCAGATAGCGGTGAAGATGTATGCTTGTTTACACAGATAGCGGTGTAGATATTTCCATGTTCATACAGATAGCGGTGTAGATATTTCCATATTCATCCAGATGGCTGTGTAGACATATCCATGTTCATACAGATAGCGGTGCTGATATTTCCATATTCATCCAGATGGCTGTGTAGATATTTCCATGTTCATACAGATAGCGGTGCTGATATTTCCATGTTTATACAGGTAGTGGTGTACATATTTCCATGCTTATACAGATAGCGGTGTAGATATTTCCATGTTTTTACAGATAGCGGTGAAGATGTATGCATGTTTACACAGATAGCGGTGTAGATATTTCCATGTTCATACAGATAGTGGTGTAGATATTTCCATGTTCATCCAGATGGCTGTGTAGATATATCCATGTTCATACAGATGGCGGTGAAGATATTTCCATGTTCATACAGATATCGGTGTAGATATTTCCATGTTCATAAAGATAGCGGTGTAGATATTTCCATGTTCATACAGATAGCGGTGCTGATATTTCCATGTTTATACAGATAGCGGTGTAGGTTTTTCCATGTCTATACAGGTAGCGGTGTAGATATTTCCATGTTCATACAGATAGCGGTGCTGATATTTCCATGTTTATACAGATAGCGGTGTAGATATTTCCATGTTTATACAGATAGCGGTGTAGATATCTCCATTTTAATACAGATGGCAGTGCAGATATTTATATGTTCATAGAGATGGCGGTTCAGATATTTCCATGTTCTTACAGATGGCGGTGTAGATATTTTCATGTTTATAGAGATAGCGGTGTAGTTATTTCCATGTGTAAAGAGATAGCTTTGTAGATATTTCTATGTATATGCAGATAGCTGTGTAGATATTCCCATTTTCATGCAGATAGCGGTGTAGATACTTCCATGTTCAAACAGATAGCGGTGTAGATATTTCAATGTTCATACAGATAGCGGTGTAGATATTTCCATGTTTATACAGATAGCGGTGAAGATGTATGCATGTTTACACAGATAGCGGTGTAGATATTTCCAAGTTCATACAGATAGCGGTGTAGATATTTCCATGTTCATCCAGATGGCTGTGTAGATATATCCATGTTCATACAGATGTCGGTGAAGATATTTATATCTTCATACAGATGGCGGTGTAGATATTTCCATGTTTATAGAGATAGCGGTGTAGTTATTTCCATGTGTAAAGAGATAGCTTTGTAGATATTTCCATGTATATGCAGATAGCTGTGTAGATATTTCCATTTTCATGCAGATAGCGGTGTAGATACTTCCATGTTCAAACAGATAGCGGTGTAGATATTTCAATGTTCATACAGATTGCGGTGTAGGTGTTTCCATGTTTATACTGATATCGGTGAAGATGTATGCATTTTTACACAGATAGCGGTGTAGATATTTCCATGTTCATACAGATAGCGGTGTAGATATTTCCATGTTCATCCAGATGGCTGTGTAGATAAATCCATGTTCATACAGATGTCGGTGAAGATATTTATATCTTCATACAGATGGCGGTGTAGATATTTCCATGCTGATACAGATAGCGGTGTAGATATTTCCATGTTTATACAGTTAGCGGTGTAGATATCTCCATCTTAATACAGATGGCGGTGCAGATATTTCCATGTTCATACAGATGGCGGTGTAGACATTTCCATGTTTATAGAGATATCGGTGTAGTTATTTCCATGTGTAAAGAGATAGCTTTGTAGATATTTCCATGTATATGCAGATACCTGTGTAGATATTTCCATTTTCATGCAGATAGCTGTGTAGATATTTCCATGCTCAAACAGATAGCGGTGTAGATATTTCCATGTTTATACAGATAGCGGTGTAGATATTTCCATGTTCATACAGATAGCGGTGTAGATATTTCCATGTTTATACAGATGGCGGTGTAGATATTTCCATGTTCATACAGATAGCGGTGTAGATATTTCCATGTTCATCCAGATGGCTGTGTAGATATTTCCATGTTCAAACAGATAGCGGTGCTGATATTTCCATGTTCATACAGATGGCGGTGTAGATATTTCCATGTTCATAGAGATATCGGTGTAGTTATTTCCATGTGTAAAGAGATAGCTTTGTAGATATTTCCATGTATATGCAGATAGCTGTGTAGATATTTCCATTTTCATGCAGATAGCGGTGTAGATATTTCCATGCTCAAACAGATAGCGGTGTAGATATTTCCATGTTCATACAGATAGCGGTGTAGATATTTCCATGTTTATTCAGATAGCGGTGAAGATGTATGCTTGTTTACACAGATAGCGGTGTAGATATTTCCATGTTCATACAGATAGCGGTGTAGATATTTCCATATTCATCCAGATGGCTGTGTAGACATATCCATGTTCATACAGATAGCGGTGCTGATATTTCCATATTCATCCAGATGGCTGTGTAGATATTTCCATGTTCATACAGATAGTGGTGCTGATATTTCCATGTTTATACAGGTAGTGGTGTACATATTTCCATGCTTATACAGATAGCGGTGTAGATATTTCCATGTTTTTACAGATAGCGGTGAAGATGTATGCATGTTTACACAGATAGCGGTGTAGATATTTCCATGTTCATACAGATAGTGGTGTAGATATTTCCATGTTCATCCAGATGGCTGTGTAGATATATCCATGTTCATACAGATGGCGGTGAAGATATTTCCATGTTCATACAGATATCGGTGTAGATATTTCCATGTTCATAAAGATAGCGGTGTAGATATTTCCATGTTCATACAGATAGCGGTGCTGATATTTCCATGTTTATACAGATAGTGGTGTAGATTTTTCCATGTTTATACAGGTAGCGGTGTAGATATTTCCATGTTCATACAGATAGCGGTGCTGATATTTCCATGTTTATACAGATAGCGGTGTAGATATTTCCATGTTTATACAGATAGCGGTGTAGATATCTCCATTTTAATACAGATGGCGGTGCAGATATTTATATGTTCATAGAGATGGCGGTTCAGATATTTCCATGTTCTTACAGATGGCGGTGTAGATATTTTCATGTTTATAGAGATCGCGGTGTAGTTATTTCCATGTGTAAAGAGATAGCTTTGTAGATATTTCTATGTATATGCAGATAGCTGTGTAGATATTCCCATTTTCATGCAGATAGCGGTGTAGACACTTCCATGTTCAAACAGATAGCGGTGTAGATATTTCAATGTTCATACAGATAGCGGTGTAGATATTTCCATGTTTATACACATAGCGGTGAAGATGTATGCATGTTTACACAGATAGCGGTGTAGATATTTCCAAGTTCATACATATAGCGGTGTAGATATTTCCGTGTTCATCCAGATGGCTGTGTAGATATATCCATGTTCATACAGATGTCGTTGAAGATATTTATATCTTCATACAGATGGCGGTGTAGATATTTCCATGCTCATACAGATATCTGTGTAGATATTTCCATGTTTATACAGATAGCGGTGTAGATATCTCCATCTTAATACAGATGGCGGTGCAGATATTTATATGTTCATACAGATGGCGGTGCAGATATTTCCATGTTCATACAGATGGCGGTGTAGATATTTCCATGTTTATAGAGATATCGGTGTAGTTATTTCCATGTGTAAAGAGATAGCTTTGTAGATATTTCCATGTATATGCAGATAGCTGTGTAGATATTTACATTTTCATGCAGATAGCTGTGTAGATATTTCAATGCTCAAACAGATAGCGGTGTAGATATTTCCATGTTCATACAGATAGCAGTGTAGATATTTCAATGTTTATACAGATAGCGGTGTAGATATTTCCATGTTTATACAGATAGCGGTGTAGATATTTCCATGTTCATACAGATAGCGGTGTAGCTATTTCCATGTTCATACAGATAGTGGTGTAGATATTTCCATGTTCATCCAGATGGCTGTGTAGATATTTCCATGTTCATACAGATAGCGGTGCTGATATTTCCATGTTCATACAGATGGCGGTGTAGATATTTCCATGTTTATAGAGATATCGGTGTAGTTATTTCCATGTGTAAAGAGATAGATTTGTAGATATTTCCATGTATATGCAGATAGCTGTGTAGATATTTCCATTTTCATGCAGATAGCGGTTTAGATATTTCCATGTTCAAACAGATAGCGGTGTAGATATTTCCATGGTCATACAGATAACGGTGTAGATTTTTCCATGTTTATACAGATAGCGGTGAAGGTGTATGCATGTTTACACAGATAGCGGTGTAGATATTCCCATGTTCATACAGATCGCGGTGTACATTTTTCCATGTTCATCCAGATGGATGTGTAGACATATCCATGTTCATACAGATGGCTGTGAAGATATTTCCATGTTCATACAGATAGCGGTGAAGATATTTCCATGTTCATACAGATAGCCGTGTAGATATTTCCATGTTCATACAGATGGCTGTGTAGATATATCCATGTTCATACAGATGGCGTTGAAGATATTTCCATGTTCATACAGATTGCGGTGTAGCTATTTCCATGTTCATACAGATAGCGGTGTAGATATTTCCATGTTCATGCCGATAGCGGTGCTGATATTTCCATGTTTATACAGGTAGCGGTGTAGATATTTCCATGTTTATACAGATAGCGGTGTAAATATTTCCATGTTTATACAGATAGCGGTGTAGATATGTCCTTCTTAATGCAGATGGCGGTGTATATATTTATATGTTCATACAGATGGCGGTGCCGATATTTCCATGTTCCTACAGATGGCGGTGTAGATATTTCCATGTTTATAGAGATAGCGGTGTAGTTATTTCCATGTGTAAAGAGATAGCTGCGTAGATATTTCCATGTATATGCAGATAGCTGTGTAGATATTTCCATTTTCATGCAGATAGCGTTGTAGATATTTCCATGTTCAGATAGCGGTGTAGATATTTCCATGTTCATACAGATAGCGGTGCTGATATTTCCATGTTTATACAGGTAGCGGTGTAGATATTTCCATGTTTATACAGATTGCGGTGTAGATATTTCCATGTTTGTACAGATAGCGGTGTAGATATTTCCAAGTTTATACAGATAGCGGTGTAGATATCTTCTTCTTAATATAGATGACGGTGTAGATATTTATATGTTCATACAGATGGCGGTGCAGATATTTCCATGTTCATACAGATCGCGGTGTAGATATTTGTATGTTTATAGAGATAGCGCTGTAGTTATTTCCATGTGTAAAGAGATAGCTTTGTAGGTATTTCCATGTATATGCAGATCGCTGTGTAGATATTTCCACTTTCATGCAGATAGCGGTGTAGATATTTCCATGTTCAAACAGATAGCGATGTAGATATTTCCATGTTCATACAGATAGCAGTGTAGATATTTCCATGTTTATATAGATAGCGGTGAAGATGTATGCATGTTTACACAGGTAGCGTTGTAGATATTTCCATCTTCATACAGATAGCGGTGTAGATATTTCCATGTTCATCCAGATGGCTGTGTAGATATATCCATGTTCATACAGATGGCGGTGAAGATATTTCCATGTTCATACAGATAGCGGTGTAGTTCTCTCCACATGTAAAGAGATAGCTGTGTAGATATTTCCATGTATATGCAGATAGCTGTGTAGATATTTCCATTTTCATGCAGATAGCAGTTTAGATATTTCCATGTTCAAACAGATAGCGGTGTAGATATTTCCATGTTCATACAGATAGCGGTGTAGATATTTCCATGGTTATACAGATAGCGGTGAAGGTGTATGCATGTTTACACAGAAAGCGGTGTAGATATTTCCATGTTCATACAGATAGCGGTGCTGATATTTCCATGTTTGTACAGGTAGCGGTGTAGATATTTCCATGTTTATACAGATTGCGGTGTAGATATTTCCATGTTTATACAGATAGCGGTGTAGATATTTCCAAGTTTATACAGATAGAGGTGTAGATATCTCCATCTTAATATAGATGGCGGTGTAGATATTTAAATGTTCATACAGATGGCGGTGCAGATATTTCCATGTTCATACAGATGGCAGTGTAGCTATTTCCATGTTTATAGAGATAGCGCTGTACTTATTTCCATGTGTAAAGAGATAGCTTTGTAGATATTTCCATGTATATGCAGATCGCTGTGTAGATATTTCTATTTTCATGCAGATAGCCGTGTAGATATTTCCATGTTCAAACAGATAGCGGTGTAGATATTTCCATGTTCATACAGATAGCAGTGTAGATATTTCCATGTTTTTACAGATAGCGGTGAAGATGTATGCATGTTTACACAGATAGCGGTGTAGATATTTCCTTGTTCATACAGATAGCGGTGTAGATATTTCCATGTTCATCCAGATGGCTGTGTAGATATATCCATGTTCATACAGATGGCGGTGAAGATATTTCCATGTTCATTCAGATAGCGGTGTAGTTATTTCCATGTGTAAAGAGATAGCTGTGTAGATATTTCCATGTATATGCAGATAGCTGTGTATATATTTCCATTTTCATGCAGATAGCGGTTTAGTTATTTCCATGTTTAAACAGATAGCGGTGTAGATATTTCCGTGTTCATACAGATAGCGGTGTAGATATTTCCATGTTCAAACAGATAGCGGTGTAGATATTTCCGTGTTCATACAGATAGCGGAGTAGATATTTCCATGTTCATACAGATAGCGTTGTAGATACTTCCATGTTCATACAGATAGAGGTTCTGATATTTCCATGTTCATACAGATAGCGGTGCTGATATTTCCATGTTTATACAGATAGCGGTGTAGATATTTCCATGTTTATACAGATAGCGGTGTAGATATTTCCATGTTTATACAGATAGCGGTGTAGGTATCTCCATCTTAATACAGATGGCGGTGTAGATATTTATGTGTTCATACAGATGGCGGTGCAGATATTTCCATGTTCATACAGATAGCGGTGTAGTTATTTCCATGTTTATAGAGATAGCGGTGTAGTTATTTCCATGTGTTAAGAGATAGCTGTGTAGATATTTCCATGTATTTGCAGATAGCTGTGTAGATATTTCCATTTTCATGCAGACAGTGGTGTAGATACTTCCATGTTTAAACAGATAGCGGTGTAGATATTTCCGTGTTCATACAGTTAGCGGTGTAGATATTTCCATGTTCAAAAAGATAGCTGTGTAGATATTTCTATGTATATGCAGATAGCTGTGTAGATATTTCTATTTTCATGCAGATAGCGGTTTAGATATTTCCATGTTCGTACAGATAGCGGTGTAGATATTTCCATGTTCATACAGATAGCCTTGTAGACATTTCCATGTTTATACAGATAGCGGTGAAGATGTATGCATGTTTACACAGATAGCGGTGTAGATATTTCCATGTTCATACAGATAGCGGTGTAGATATTTCAATGTTCACACAGATAGCGGTTTAGATATTTCCTTCTTAATACAGATGGCGGTGTAGATATTTATATGTTCATACAGATGGCGGTGCAGATATTTCCATGTTCATACAGATGGCGGTGTAGATATTTCCATGTTTATAGAGATAGCGGTGTAGTTATTTCCATATGTTAAGAGATAGCTGTGTAGATATTTCCATGTATTTGCAGATAGCTGTGTAGATATTTCCATTTTCATGCAGACAGCGGTGTAGATATTTCCATGTTCAAACAGATAGCAGTGTAGATATTTCCATGTTCATACAGATAACGGTGTAGATATTTCCATGTCCATACAGATGGCGGTGTAGATATTTCCATGTTCATACAGATGGCGGTGATGATATTTCCATATTTATACAGGTAGTGGTGTAGATATTTCCATGTTTATACAGATAGCGGTGTAGATATTTCCATGTTTATACAGATAGCGGTGTAGATAATTCCATGTTTATACAGATAGCAGTGTAGATATCTCCATCTTAATACAGATGGCGGTGTAGATATTTATATGTTCATACAGATGGCGGTGCAGATATTTCCATGTTCATACAGATAGCGGTGTAGTTATTTCCATGTGTAAAGAGATAGCTGTGTAGATATTTAAATGTATATGCAGATAGCAGTGTAGATATTTCCATTTTCAGGCAGATAGCGGTGTAGATATTTCCATGTTCAAACAGATAGCGGTGTAGATATTTCCATGTTCATACAGATAGCGGTGTAGATATTTCCATGTTCATACAGATAGCGGTGTAGATATTTCCATGTTTATACAGATAGCGGTGAAGATCTATGCATGTTTACAGAGATAGCGGTGTAGATATTTCCATGTTCATCCAGATGGCTGTGTAGATATATCCATGTTCACACAGATAGCGGTGTAGCTATTTCCATGTTCATACAGATAGCGGTGTAGATATTTCCATGTTCATACAGATAGCGGTGTAGATATTTCCATGTTCATACAGATAGCGGTGCTGATATTTCCTTGTTTATACAGGCAGCGGTGTAGATATTTCCATGTTTATACAGATAGCGGTTTAGATATTTCCTTCTTAATACAGATGGCGGCGGAGATATTTATATGTTCATACAGATGGCGGTGTAGATATTTCCATGTTTATACAGATAGCAGTGTAGATATCTCCATCTTAATACAGATGGCGGTGTAGATATTTATATGTTCTTACAGATGGCGGTGCAGATATTTCCATGTTCATACAGATGGCGGTGTAGATATTTCCATGTTTATAGAGATAGCGGAGTAGATATTTCCATGTTTATACAGATAGCAGTGGAGATATCTCTATCTAAATACAGATGGCGGTGTAGATATTTATATATTCATACAGATGGCGGTGTAGATATTTATATGTTCGTACAGATGGCGGTGTAGATATTTCCATGTTTATACAGATAGCAGTGTAGGTATCTCCATCTTAATACAGATGGCGGTGTAGATATTTATATGTTCATACAGATGGCGGTGCAGATATTTCCATGTTCATACAGATGGCGGTGTAGATATTTCCATGTTCATACAGATAGCGGTTTAGTTATTTCCATGTGTAAAGAGATAGCTGTGTAGATATTTAAATGTATATGCAGATAGCAGTGTAGATATTTCCATTTTCATGCAGATAGCGGTGTAGATATTTCCATGTTCAAACAGATAGCGGTGTAGATATTTCCATGTTCATACAGATACCGGTGTAGATATTTCCATGTTCATAGAGATAGCGGTGTAGATATTTCCATGTTCATACAGATAGCGGTGCTGATATTTCCATGTTTGTACAGGTAGCGGTGTAGATATTTCCATGTTTATACAGATTGCGGTGTAGATATTTCCATGTTTATACAGATAGCGGTGTAGATATTTCCAAGTTTATACAGATTGAGGTGTAGATATCTCCATCTTAATATAGATGGCGGTGTAGATATTTAAATGTTCATACAGATGGCGGTGCAGATATTTCCATGTTCATACAGATGGCGGTGTAGCTATTTCCATGTTTATAGAGATAGCGCTGTACTTATTTCCATGTGTAAAGAGATAGCTTTGTAGGTATTTCCATGTATATGCAGATAGCTGTGTAGATATTTCCATTTTCATGCAGATAGCCGTGTAGATATTTCCATGTTCAAACAGATAGCGGTGTAGATATTTCCATGTTCATACAGATAGCAGTATAGATATTTCCATGTTTTTACAGATAGCGGTGAAGATGTATGCATGTTTACACAGATAGCGGTGTAGATATTTCCATGTTCATACAGTTAGCGGTGTAGATATTTCCATGTTCATCCAGATGGCTGTGTAGACATATCCATGTTCATACAGATGGCGGTGAAGATATTTCCATGTTCATACAGATAGTGGTGTAGTTATTTCCATGTGTAAAGAGATAGCTGTGTAGATATTTCCATGTATACGCAGATAGCTGTGTATATATTTCCATTTTCATGCAGATAGCGGTTTAGATATTTCCATGTTTAAACAGATAGCGGTGTAGATATTTCCGTGTTCATACAGATAGCGGAGTAGATATTTCCATGTTCAAACAGATAGCGGTGTAGATATTTCCATGTTCATACAGATAGCGGAGTAGATATTTCCATGTTCATACAGATAGCGGTGTAGATACTTCCATGTTCATACAGATAGAGGCGCTGATATTTCCATGTTCATACAGATAGCGGGGTTGATATTTCCATGTTTATACAGATAGCGGTGTAGATATTTCCATGTTTATACAGATAGCGGTGTAGATATTTCCATGTTTATACAGATAGCGGTGTAGGTATCTCCATCTTAATACAGATGGCGGTGTAGATATTTATGTGTTCATACAGATGGCGGTGCAGATATTTCCACGTTCATACAGATAGCGGTGTAGTTATTTCCATGTGTAAAGAGATAGCTGTGTAGATATTTCCATGTATATGCAGATAGCTGTGTAGATATTTCTATTTTCATGCAGATAGCGGTTTAGATATTTCCATGTTCGTACTGATAGCAGTGTAGATATTTCCATGTTCATACGGATAGCCTTGTAGACATTTCCATGTTTATACAGATAGCGGTGAAGATGTATGCATGTTTACACAGATAGCGGTGTAGATATTTCCATGTTCATACAGATAGCGGTGTAGATATTTCAATGTTCATACAGATAGCGGTTTAGATATTTCCTTCTTAATACAGATGTCGGTGTAGATATTTATATGTACATACAGATGGCGGTGCAGATATTTCCATGTTCATACAGATGGCGGTGTAGATATTTCCATGTTTATAGAGATAGCAGTGTAGTTATTTCCATGTGTTAAGAGATAGCTGTGTAGATATTTCCATGTATTTGCAGATAGCTGTGTAGATATTTCCATTTTCATGCAGACAGCGGTGTAGATATTTCCATGTTCAAACAGATAGCAGTGTAGATATTTCCATGTTCATACAGATAACGGTGTAGATATTTCCATGTTCATACAGATGGCGGTGTATATATTTCCATGTTCATACAGATGGCGGTGATGATATTTCCATGTTTATACAGGTAGTGGTGTAGATATTTCCATGTTTATACAGATAGCGGTGTAGATATTTCCATGTTTATACAGATAGCGGTGTAGATAATTCCATGTTTATACAGATAGCAGTGTAGATATCTCCATCTTAATACAGATGGCGGTGTAGATATTTATATGTTCATACAGATGGCGGTGCAGATATTTCCATGTTCATACAGATAGCGGTGTAGTTATTTCCATGTGTAAAGAGATAGCTGTGTAGATATTTAAATGTATATGCAGATAGCAGTGTAGATATTTCCATTTTCATGCAGATAGCGGTGTAGATATTTCCATGTTCAAACAGATAGCGGTGTAGATATTTCCATGTTCATACAGATAGCGGTGTAGATATTTCCATGTTCATACAGATAGCGGTGTAGATATTTCCATGTTTATACAGATAGCGGTGAAGATCTATGCATGTTTACAGAGATAGCGGTGTAGGTATTTCCATGTTCATCCAGATGGCTGTGTAGATATATCCATGTTCACACAGATAGCGGTGTAGCTATTTCCATGTTCATACAGATAGCGGTGTAGATATTTCCATGTTCATACAGATAGCGGTGTAGATATTTCCATGTTCATACAGATAGCGGTGCTGATATTTCCTTGTTTATACAGGCAGCGGTGTAGATATTTCCATGTTTATACAGATAGCGGTTTAGATATTTCCTTCTTAATACAGATGGCGGCGGAGATATTTATATGTTCATACAGATGGCGGTGTAGATATTTCCATGTTTATTCAGAGAGCAGTGTAGATATCTCCATCTTAATACAGATGGCGGTGTAGATATTTATATGTTCATACAGATGGCGGTGCAGATATTTCCATGTTCATACAGATGGCGGTGTAGATATTTCCATGTTTATAGAGATAGCGGAGTAGATATTTCCATGTTTATACAGATAGCAGTGGAGATATTTCTATCTAAATACAGATGGCGGTGTAGATATTTATATTTTCATACAGATGGCGGTGTAGATATTTATATGTTCGTACAGATGGCGGTGTAGATATTTCCATGTTTATACAGATAGCAGTGTAGGTATCTCCATTTTAATACAGATGGCGGTGTAGATATTTATATGTTCATACAGATGGCGGTGCAGATATTTCCATGTTCATACAGATGGCGGTGTAGATATTTCCATGTTCATACAGATAGCGGTTTAGTTATTTCCATGTGTAAAGAGATAGCTGTGTAGATATTTAAATGTATATGCAGATAGCAGTGTAGATATTTCCATTTTCATGCAGATAGCGGTGTAGATATTTCCATGTTCAAACAGATAGCGGTGTAGATATTTCCATGTTCATACAGATACCGGTGTAGATATTTCCATGTTCATAGAGATAGCGGTGTAGATATTTCCATGTTCATACAGATAGCGGTGCTGATATTTCCATGTTTGTACAGCTAGCGGTGCTGATATTTCCATGTTCATACAGATACCGGTGTAGATACTTCCATGTTCATACAGATAGAGGTTCTGATATTTCCATGTTCATACAGATAGCGGTGCTGATATTTCCATGTTTATACAGATAGCGGTGTAGATATTTCCATGTTTATACAGATAGCGGTGTAGATATTTCCATGTTTATACAGATAGCGGTGTAGGTATCTCCATCTTAATACAGATGGCGGTGTAGATATTTATGTGTTCATACAGATGGCGGTGCAGATATTTCCATGTTCATACAGATAGCGGTGTAGTTATTTCCATGTGTAAAGAGATAGCTTTGTAGATATTTCCATGTATATGCAGATAGCTGTGTAGATATTTCTATTTTCATGCAGTTAGCGGTTTAGATATTTCCTTGTTCGTACAGTTAGCGGTGTAGATATTTCCATGTTCATACAGATAGCCTTGTAGACATTTCCATGTTTATACAGATAGCGGTGAAGATGTATGCATGTTTACACAGATAGCGGTGTAGATATTTCCATGTTCATACAGATAGCGGTGTAGATATTTCAATGTTCATACAGATAGCGGTTTAGATATTTCCTTCTTAATACAGATGGCGGTGTAGATATTTATATGTTCATACAGATGGCGGTGCAGATATTTCGATGTTCATACAGATGGCGGTGTAGTTATTTCCATTTTTATAGAGATAGCGGTGTAGTTATTTCCATGTATTAAGAGATAGCTGTGTAGATATTTCCATATATTTGCAGATAGCTGTGTAGATATTTCCATTTTCATGCAGACAGCGGTGTAGATATTTCCATGTTCAAACAGATAGCGGTGTAGATATTTCCATGTTCATACAGATAACGGTGTAGATATTTCCATGTTCAAACAGATAGCGGTGTAGATATTTCCATGTTCATACAGATGGCGGTGTAGATATTTCCATGTTCATACAGATGGCGGTGCTGATATTTCCATGTTTATACAGGTAGTGGTGTAGATATTTCCATGTTTATACAGATAGCGGTGTAGATATTTCCATGTTTATACAGATAGCGGTGTAGATAATTCCATGTTTATACAGATAGCAGTGTAGATATCTCCATCTTAATACAGATGGCGGTGTAGATATTTATATGTTCATACAGATGGCGGTGCAGATATTTCCATGTTCATACAGATAGCGGTGTAGTTATTTCCATGTGTAAAGGGATAGCTGTGTAGATATTTAAATGTATATGCAGATTGCAGTGTAGATATTTCCATTTTCATGTAGATAGCGGTGTAGATATTTCCAAGTTCAAACAGATAGCGGTGTAGATATTTCCATGTTCATACAGATATCGGTGTAGATATTTCCATGTTCATACAGATAGTGGTGTAGATATTTCCATGTTTATAGAGATAGCGGTGTAGGTATCTCCACCTTAATACAGATGGCGGTGTAGATATTTATGTGTTCATACAGATGGCGGTGCAGATATTTCCATGTTCATACAGATAGCGGTGTAGTTATTTCCATGTGTAAAGGGATAGCTGTGTAGATATTTCCATGTATATGCACATAGCTGTGTAGATATTTCTATTTTCATGCAGATAGCGGTTTAGATATTTCCATGTTCGTACAGATAGCGGTGTAGATATTTCCATGTTCATACAGATAGCCTTGTAGACATTTCCATGTTTATACAGATAGCGGTGAAGATGTATGCATGTTTACACAGATAGCGGTGTAGATATTTCCATGTTCATACAGATAGCGGTGTAGATATTTCAATGTTCATACAGATAGCGGTTTAGATATTTCCTTCTTAATACAGATGGCGGTGTAGATATTTATATGTTCATACAGATGGCGGTGCAGATATTTCCATGTTCATACAGATGGCGGTGTAGATATTTGCATGTTTATAGAGATAGCGGTGTAGTTATTTCCATGTGTTAAGAGATAGCTGTGTAGATATTTCCATGTATTTGCAGATAGCTGTGTAGATATTTCCATTTTCATGCAGACAGCGGTGTATATATTTCCATGTTCAAACAGATAGCGGTGTAGATATTTCCATGTTCATACAGATAACGGTGTAGATATTTCCATGTTCATACAGATAGCGGTGTAGTTATTTCCATGTGTAAAGAGATAGCTGTGCAGATATTTAAATGTATATGCAGATAGCAGTGTAGATATTTCCATTTTCATGCAGATAGCGGTGTAGATATTTCCATGTTCAAACAGATAGCGGTGTAGATATTTCCATGTTCATACAGATAGCGGTGTAGATATTTCCATGTTCATACAGATAGCGGTGTAGATATTTCCATGTTTATACAGATAGCGGTGAAGATCTATGCATGTTTACAGAGATAGCGGTGTAGATATTTCCATGTTCATCCAGATGGCTGTGTAGATATATCCATGTTCACACAGATAGCGGTGTAGCTATTTCCATGTTCATACAGATAGCGGTGTAGATATTTCCATGTTCATACAGATAGCGGTGTAGATATTTCCATGTTCATACAGATAGCGGTGCTGATATTTCCTTGTTTATACAGGCAGCGGTGTAGATATTTCCATGTTTATACAGATAGCGGTTTAGATATTTCCTTCTTAATACAGATGGCGGCGGAGATATTTATATGTTCATACAGATGGCGGTGTAGATATTTCCATGTTTATTCAGAGAGCAGTGTAGATATCTCCATCTTAATACAGATGGCGGTGTAGATATTTATATGTTCATACAGATGGCGGTGCAGATATTTCCATCTTCATACAGATGGCGGTGTAGATATTTCCATGTTTATAGAGATAGCGGAGTAGATATTTCCATGTTTATACAGATAGCAGTGGAGATATTTCTATCTAAATACAGATGGCGGTGTAGATATTTATATTTTCACACAGATGGCGGTGTAGATATTTATATGTTCGTACAGATGGCGGTGTAGATATTTCCATGTTTATACAGATAGCAGTGTAGGTATCTCCATCTTAATACAGATGGCGGTGTAGATATTTATATGTTCATACAGATGGCGGTGCAGATATTTCCATGTTCATACAGAGGGCGGTGTAGATATTTCCATGTTCATACAGATAGCGGTTTAGTTATTTCCATGTGTAAAGAGATAGCTGTGTAGATATTTAAATGTATATGCAGATAGCAGTGTAGATATTTCCATTTTCATGCAGATAGCGGTGTAGATATTTCCATGTTCAAACAGATAGCGGTGTAGATATTTCCATGTTCATACAGATACCGGTGTAGATATTTCCATGTTCATAGAGATAGCGGTGTAGATATTTCCATGTTCATACAGATAGCGGTGCTGATATTTCCATGTTTGTACAGATAGCGGTGCTGATATTTCCATGTTCATACAGATAGCCTTGTAGACATTTCCATGTTTGTACAGATAGCGGTGAAGATGTATGCATGTTTACACAGATAGCGGTGTAGATATTTCCATGTTCATACAGATAGCGGTGTAGATATTTCAATGTTCATACAGATAGCGGTTTAGATATTTCCTTCTTAATACAGATGGCGGTGTAGATATTTATATGTTCATACAGATGGCGTTGCAGATATTTCCATGTTCATACAGATGGCGGTGTAGATATTTGCATGTTTATAGAGATAGCGGTGTAGTTATTTCCATGTGTTAAGAGATAGCTGTGTAGATATTTCCATGTATTTGCAGATAGCTGTGTAGATATTTCCATTTTCATGCAGACAGCGGTGTATATATTTCCATGTTCAAACAGATAGCGGTGTAGCTATTTCCATGTTCATACAGATAACGGTGTAGATATTTCCATGTTCATACAGATAGCGGTGTAGGTATTTCCATGTTCATACAGATGGCGGTGTAGATATTTCCATGTTCATACAGATGGCGGTGCTGATATTTCCATGTTTATACAGGTAGTGGTGTAGATATTTCCATGTTTATACAGATAGCGGTGTAGATATTTGCATGTTTATACAGATAGCGGTGTAGATAATTCCATTTTTATACAGATAGCAGTGTAGATATCTCCACCTTATTACAGATGGCGGTGTAGATATTTATATGTTCATACAGATGGCGGTGCAGATATTTCCATGTTCATACAGATAGCGGTGTAGTTATTTCCATGTGTGAAGAGATAGCTGTGTAGATATTTAAATGTATATGCAGATAGCAGTGTAGATATTTCCATTTTCATGCAGATAGCGATGTAGATATTTCCATGTTCAAACAGATAGCGGTGTAGATATTTCCATGTTCATACAGATAGCGGTGTAGATATTTCCATGTTCATACAGATAGCGGTGTAGATATTTCCATGTTTATACAGATAGCGGTGAAGATCTATGCATGTTTACAGAGATAGCGGTGTAGATATTTCCATGTTCATCCAGATGGCTGAGTAGATATATCCATGTTCATACAGATAGCGGTGTAGCTATTTCCATGTTCATACATATAGCGGTGTAGATATTTCCATGTTCATACAGATAGCGGTGTAGATATTTCCATGTTCATACAGATAGCGGTGCTGATATTTCCTTGTTTATACAGGCAGCGGTGTAGATATTTCCATGTTTATACAGATAGCGGTTTAGATATTTCCTTCTTAATACAGATGGCGGTGTAGATATTTATATGTTCATACAGATGGCGGTGTAGATATTTCCATGTTCATACAGATGGCGGTGTAGATATTTGCATGTTTATAGAGATAGCGGTGTAGTTATTTCCATGTGTTAAGAGATAGCTGTGTAGATATTTCCATGTATTTGCAGATAGCTGTGTAGATATTTCCATTTTCATGCAGACAGCGGTGTATATATTTCCATGTTCAAACAGATAGCGGTGTAGATATTTCCATGTTCATACAGATAACGGTGTAGATATTTCCATGTTCATACAGATAGCGGTGTAGTTATTTCCATGTGTAAAGAGATAGCTGTGTAGATATTTAAATGTATATGCAGATAGCAGTGTAGATATTTCCATTTTCATGCAGATAGCGGTGTAGATATTTCCATGTTCAAACAGATAGCGGTGTAGATATTTCCATGTTCATACAGATAGCGGTGTAGATATTTCCATGTTCATACAGATAGCGGTGTAGATATTTCCATGTTTATACAGATAGCGGTGAAGATCTATGCATGTTTACAGAGATAGCGGTGTAGATATTTCCATGTTCATCCAGATGGCTGTGTAGATATATCCATGTTCACACAGATAGCGGTGTAGCTATTTCCATGTTCATACAGATAGCGGTGTAGATATTTCCATGTTCATACAGATAGCGGTGTAGATATTTCCATGTTCATACAGATAGCGGTGCTGATATTTCCTTGTTTATACAGGCAGCGGTGTAGATATTTGCATGTTTATACAGATAGCGGTTTAGATATTTCCTTCTTAATACAGATGGCGGCGGAGATATTTATATGTTCATACAGAAGGCGGTGTAGATATTTCCATGTTTATTCAGAGAGCAGTGTAGATATCTCCATCTTAATACAGATGGCGGTGTAGATATTTATATGTTCATACAGATGGCGGTGCAGATATTTCCATGTTCATACAGATGGCGGTGTAGATATTTCCATGTTTATAGAGATAGCGGAGTAGATATTTCCATGTTTATACAGATAGCAGTGGAGATATTTCTATCTAAATACAGATGGCGGTGTAGATATTTATATTTTCATACAGATGGCGGTGTAGATATTTATATGTTCGTACAGATGGCGGTGTAGATATTTCCATGTTTATACAGATAGCAGTGTAGGTATCTCCATCTTAATACAGATGGCGGTGTAGATATTTATATGTTCATACAGATGGCGGTGCAGATATTTCCATGTTCATACAGAGGGCGGTGTAGATATTTCCATGTTCATACAGATAGCGGTTTAGTTATTTCCATGTGTAAAGAGATAGCTGTGTAGATATTTAAATGTATATGCAGATAGCAGTGTAGATATTTCCATTTTCATGCAGATAGCGGTGTAGATATTTCCATGTTCAAACAGATAGCGGTGTAGATATTTCCATGTTCATACAGATACCGGTGTAGATATTTCCATGTTCATAGAGATAGCGCTGTAGATATTTCAATGTTCATACAGATAGCGGTGCTGATATTTCCATGTTTGTACAGATAGCGGTGCTGATATTTCCATGTTCATACATATACCGGTGTAGATACTTCCATGTTCATACAGATAGAGGGGCTGATATTTCCATGTTCATACAGATAGCGGTGCTGATATTTCCATGTTTATACAGATAGCGGTGAAGATGTATGCATGTTTACACAGATAGCGGTGTAGATATTTCCATGTTCATACAGATAGCGGTGTAGATATTTCAATGTTCATACAGATAGCGGTTTAGATATTTCCTTCTTAATACAGATGGCGGTGTAGATATTTATATGTTCATACAGATGGCGGTGCAGATATTTCCATGTTCATACAGATGGCGGTGTAGATATTTGCATGTTTATAGAGATAGCGGTGTAGTTATTTCCATGTGTTAAGAGATAGCTGTGTAGATATTTCCATGTATTTGCAGATAGCTGTGTAGATATTTCCATTTTCATGCAGACAGCGGTGTATATATTTCCATGTTCAAACAGATAGCGGTGTAGATATTTCCATGTTCATACAGATAAGGGTGTAGATATTTCCATGTTCATACAGATAGCGGTGTAGGTATTTCCATGTTCATACAGATGGCGGTGTAGATATTTCCATGTTCATACAGATGGCGGTGCTGATATTTCCATGTTTATACAGGTAGTGGTGTAGATATTTCCATGTTTATACAGATAGCGGTGTAGATATTTCCATGTTTATACAGATAGCGGTGTAGATAATTCCATTTTTATACAGATAGCAGTGTAGATATCTCCATCTTATTACAGATGGCAGTGTAGATATTTATATGTTCATACAGATGGCGGTGCAGATATTTCCATGTTCATACAGATAGCGGTGTAGTTATTTCCATGTGTGAAGAGATAGCTGTGTAGATATTTAAATGTATATGCAGATAGCAGTGTAGATATTTCCATTTTCATGCAGATAGCGATGTAGATATTTCCATGTTCAAACAGATAGCGGTGTAGATATTTCCATGTTCATACAGATAGCGGTGTAGATATTTCCATGTTCATACAGATAGCGGTGTAGATATTTCCATGTTTATACAGATAGCGGTGAAGATCTATGCATGTTTACAGAGATAGCGGTGTAGATATTTCCATGTTCATCCAGATGGCTGAGTAGATATATCCATGTTCATACAGATAGCGGTGTAGCTATTTCCATGTTCATACATACAGCGGTGTAGATATTTCCATGTTCATACAGATAGCGGTGTAGATATTTCCATGTTCATACAGATAGCGGTGCTGATATTTCCTTGTTTATACAGGCAGCGGTGTAGATATTTCCATGTTTATACAGATAGCGGTTTAGATATTTCCTTCTTAATACAGATGGCGGTGTAGATATTTATATGTTCATACAGATGGCGGTGTAGATATTTCCATGTTTATACAGACAGCAGTGTAGATATCTCCATCTTAATACAGATGGCGGTGTAGTTATTTATATGTTCATACAGATGGCGGTGCAGATATTTCCATGTTCATACAGATGGCGGTGTAGATATTTCCATGTTTATAGAGATAGCGGAGTAGATATTTCCATGTTTATACAGATAGCAGTGGAGATATCTCTATCTAAATACAGATGGCGGTGTAGATATTTATATTTTCATACAGATGGCGGTGTAGATATTTATATGTTCGTACAGATGGCGGTGTAGATATTTCCATGTTTATACAGATAGCAGTGTAGGTATCTCCATCTTAATACAGATGGCGGTGTAGATATTTATATGTTCATACAGATGGCGGTGCAGATATTTCCATGTTCATACAGATGGCGGTGTAGATATTTCCATGTTCATACAGATAGCGGTTTAGTTATTTCCATGTGTAAAGAGATAGCTGTGTAGATATTTAAATGTATATGCAGATAGCAGTGTAGATATTTCCATTTTCATGCAGATAGCGGTGTAGATATTTCCATGTTCAAACAGATAGCGGTGTAGATATTTCCATGTTCATACAGATACCGGTGTAGATATTTCCATGTTCATAGAGATAGCGGTGTAGATATTTCCATGTTCATACAGATAGCGGTGCTGATATTTCCATGTTTGTACAGGTAGCGGTGTAGATATTTCCATGTTCAAACAGATAGCGGTGTAGATATTCCCATGTTCATACAGATAGCGGTGTAGATATTTCCATGTTCATACAGATAGCGGTGTAGATACTTCCATGTTCATACAGATAGAGGGGCTGATATTTCCATGTTCATACAGATAGCGGTGCTGATATTTCCATGTTTGTACAGATAGCGGTGCTGATATTTCCATGTTCATACAGATACCGGTGTAGATACTTCCATGTTCATACAGATAGAGGGGCTGATATTTCCATGTTCATACAGATAGCGGTGCTGATATTTCCATGTTTATACAGATAGCGGTGTAGATATTTCCATGTTTATACAGATAGCGGTGAGATATTTCCATGTTTATACAGATAGCGGTGTAGGTATCTCCATCTTAATACAGATGGCGGTGTAGATATTTATGTGTTCATACAGATGGCGGTGCAGATATTTCCATGTTCATACAGATAGCGGTGTAGTTATTTCCATGTGTAAAGAGATAGCTTTGTAGATATTTCCATGTATATGCAGATAGCTGTGTAGATATTTCTATTTTCATGCAGTTAGCGGTTTAGATATTTCCTTGTTCGTACAGTTAGCGGTGTAGATATTTCCATGTTCATACAGATAGCCTTGTAGACATTTCCATGTTTATACAGATAGCGGTGAAGATGTATGCATGTTTACACAGATAGCGGTGTAGATATTTCCATGTTCATACAGATAGCGGTGTAGATATTTCAATGTTCATACAGATAGCGGTTTAGATATTTCCTTCTTAATACAGATGGCGGTGTAGATATTTATATGTTCATACAGATGGCGGTGCAGATATTTCCATGTTCATACAGATGGCGGTGTAGTTATTTCCATTTTTATAGAGATAGCGGTGTAGTTATTTCCATGTATTAAGAGATAGCTGTGTAGATATTTCCATATATTTGCAGATAGCTGTGTAGATATTTCCATTTTCATGCAGACAGCGGTGTAGATATTTCCATGTTCAAACAGATAGCGGTGTAGATATTTCCATGTTCATACAGATAACGGTGTAGATGTTTCCATGTTCAAACAGATAGCGGTGTAGATATTTCCATGTTCATACAGATGGCGGTGTAGATATTTCCATGTTCATACAGATGGCGGTGCTGATATTTCCATGTTTATACAGGTAGTGGTGTAGATATTTCCATGTTTATACAGATAGCGGTGTAGATATTTCCATGTTTATACAGATAGCGGTGTAGATAATTCCATGTTTATACAGATAGCAGTGTAGATATCTCCATCTTAATACAGATGGCGGTGTAGATATTTATATGTTCATACAGATGGCGGTGCAGATATTTCCATGTTCATACAGATAGCGGTGTAGTTATTTCCATGTGTAAAGGGATAGCTGTGTAGATATTTAAATGTATATGCAGATTGCAGTGTAGATATTTCCATTTTCATGTAGATAGCGGTGTAGATATTTCCATGTTCAAACAGATAGCGGTGTAGATATTTCCATGTTCATACAGATATCGGTGTAGATATTTCCATGTTCATACAGATAGTGGTGTAGATATTTCCATGTTTATAGAGATAGCGGTGTAGGTATCTCCACCTTAATACAGATGGCGGTGTAGATATTTATGTGTTCATACAGATGGCGGTGCAGATATTTCCATGTTCATACAGTTAGCGGTGTAGTTATTTCCATGTGTAAAGAGATAGCTGTGTAGATATTTCCATGTATATGCAGATAGCTGTGTAGATATTTCTATTTTCATGCAGATAGCGGTTTAGATATTTCCATGTTCGTACAGATAGCGGTGTAGATATTTCCATGTTCATACAGATAGCCTTGTAGACATTTCCATGTTTATACAGATAGCGGTGAAGATGTATGCATGTTTACACAGATAGCGGTGTAGATATTTCCATGTTCATACAGATAGCGGTGTAGATATTTCAATGTTCATACAGATAGCGGTTTAGATATTTCCTTCTTAATACAGATGGCGGTGTAGATATTTATATGTTCATACAGATGGCGGTGCAGATATTTCCATGTTCATACAGATGGCGGTGTAGATATTTGCATGTTTATAGAGATAGCGGTGTAGTTATTTCCATGTGTTAAGAGATAGCTGTGTAGATATTTCCATGTATTTGCAGATAGCTGTGTAGATATTTCCATTTTCATGCAGACAGCGGTGTATATATTTCCATGTTCAAACAGATAGCGGTGTAGATATTTCCATGTTCATACAGATAACGGTGTAGATATTTCCATGTTCATACAGATAGCGGTGTAGGTATTTCCATGTTCATACAGATGGCGGTGTAGATATTTCCATGTTCATACAGATGGCGGTGCTGATATTTCCATGTTTATACAGGTAGTGGTGTAGATATTTCCATGTTTATACAGATAGCGGTGTAGATATTTCCATGTTTATACAGATAGCGGTGTAGATAATTCCATTTTTATACAGATAGCAGTGTAGATATCTCCATCTTATTACAGATGGCGGTGTAGATATTTATATGTTCATACAGATGGCGGTGCAGATATTTCCATGTTCATACAGATAGCGGTGTAGTTATTTCCATGTGTGAAGAGATAGCTGTGTAGATATTTAAATGTATATGCAGATAGCAGTGTAGATATTTCCATTTTCATGCAGATAGCGATGTAGATATTTCCATGTTCAAACAGATAGCGGTGTAGATATTTCCATGTTCATACAGATAGCGGTGTAGATATTTCCATGTTCATACAGATAGCGGTGTAGATATTTCCATGTTTATACAGATAGCGGTGAAGATCTATGCATGTTTACAGAGATAGCGGTGTAGATATTTCCATGTTCATCCAGATGGCTGAGTAGATATATCCATGTTCATACAGATAGCGGTGTAGCTATTTCCATGTTCATACATACAGCGGTGTAGATATTTCCATGTTCATACAGGTAGCGGTGTAGATATTTCCATGTTCATACAGATAGCGGTGCTGATGTTTCCTTGTTTATACAGGCAGCGGTGTAGATATTTCCATGTTTATACAGATAGCGGTTTAGATATTTCCTTCTTAATACAGATGGCGGTGTAGATATTTATATGTTCATACAGATGGCGGTGTAGATATTTCCATGTTTATACAGACAGCAGTGTAGATATCTCCATCTTAATACAGATGGCGGTGTAGATATTTATATGTTCATACAGATGGCGGTGCAGATATTTCCATGTTCATACAGATGGCGGTGTAGATATTTCCATGTTTATAGAGATAGCGGAGTAGATATTTCCATGTTTATACAGATAGCAGTGGAGATATCTCTATCTAAATACAGATGGCGGTGTAGATATTTATATTTTCATACAGATGGCGGTGTAGATATTTATATGTTCGTACAGATGGCGGTGTAGATATTTCCATGTTTATACAGATAGCAGTGTAGGTATCTCCATCTTAATACAGATGGCGGTGTAGATATTTATATGTTCATACAGATGGCGGTGCAGATATTTCCATGTTCATACAGATGGCGGTGTAGATATTTCCATGTTCATACAGATAGCGGTTTAGTTATTTCCATGTGTAAAGAGATAGCTGTGTAGATATTTAAATGTATATGCAGATAGCAGTGTAGATATTTCCATTTTCATGCAGATAGCGGTGTAGATATTTCCATGTTCAAACAGATAGCGGTGTAGATATTTCCATGTTCATACAGATACCGGTGTAGATATTTCCATGTTCATAGAGATAGCGGTGTAGATATTTCCATGTTCATACAGATAGCGGTGCTGATATTTCCATGTTTGTACAGGTAGCGGTGTAGATATTTCCATGTTCAAACAGATAGCGGTGTAGATATTTCCATGTTCATACAGATAGCGGTGTAGATATTTCCATGTTCATACAGATAGCGGTGTAGATACTTCCATGTTCATACAGATAGAGGGGCTGATATTTCCATGTTCATACAGATAGCGGTGCTGATATTTCCATGTTTATACAGATAGCGGTGTAGATATTTCCATGTTTATACAGATAGCGGTGTAGATATTTCCATGTTTATACATATAGCGGTGTAGGTATCTCCATCTTAATACAGATGGCGGTGTAGATATTTATGCGTTCATACAGATGGCGGTGCAGATATTTCCATGTTCATACAGATAGCGGTGTAGTTATTTCCATGTGTAAAGAGATAGCTTTGTAGATATTTCCATGTATATGCAGATAGCTGTGTAGATATTTCCATTTTCATGCAGATAGCCGTGTAGATATTTCCATGTTCAAACAGATAGCGGTGTAGTTATTTCCATGTTCATACAGATAGCAGTGTAGATATTTCCATGTTTTTACAGTTAGCGGTGAAGGTGTATGCATGTTTACACAGATAGCGGTGTAGATATTTCCATGTTCATACAGATAGCGGTGTAGATATTTCCATGTTCATCCAGATGGCTGTGTAGATATATCCATGTTCATACAGATGGCGGTGAAGATATTTCCATGTTCATACAGATAGCGGTGTAGTTATTTCCATGTGTAAAGAGATAGCTGTGTAGATATTTCCATGTATATGCAGATAGCTGTGTATATATTTCCATTTTCATGCAGATAGCGGTTTAGATATTTCCATGTTTAAACAGATAGCGGTGTAGATATTTCCGTGTTCA
Organism: Gorilla gorilla gorilla; assembly: GCF_029281585.2. Classification (NCBI taxonomy): domain Eukaryota; kingdom Metazoa; phylum Chordata; class Mammalia; order Primates; family Hominidae; genus Gorilla; species Gorilla gorilla. The sequence goes on along the minus strand of NC_073244.2, from coordinate 3,830,515 downwards.
TACAGATAGCGGTGTAGATATCTCCATGTTCAAACAGATAGCGGTGTAGATATTTCCATGTTCATACAGATAGCTGTGTAGATATTTCCATGTTCATACAGATAGCGGTGTAGATACTTCCATGTACATACAGATAGAGGGGCTGATATTTCCATGTTCATACAGATAGCGGTGCTGATATTTCCATGTTTATACAGATATCGGTGTAGATATTTCCATGTTCATACAGATAGCGGTGTAGATATTTCCATTTTCATGCAGATAGCGGTGTAGATATTTCCATGTTCAAACAGATAGCGGTGTAGATATTTCCATGTTCATACAGATATCGGTGTAGATATTTCCATTTTCTTGCAGATAGCGGTGTAGATATTTCCATGTTTATAGAGATAGCGGTGTAGGTATCTCCATCTTAATACAGTTGGCGGTGTAGATATTTATGTGTTCATACAGATGGCGGTGCAGATATTTCCATGTTCATACAGATAGCGGTGTAGTTATTTCCATGTGTAAAGAGATAGCTGTGTAGATATTTCCATGTATATGCAGATAGCTGTGTAGATATTTCTATTTTCATGCAGATAGCGGTTTAGATATTTCCATGTTCGTACAGATAGCGGTGTAGATATTTCCATGTTCATACAGATAGCCTTGTAGACATTTCCATGTTTATACAGATAGCGGTGAAGATGTATGCATGTTTACACAGATAGCGGTGTAGGTATTTCCATGTTCATACAGATAGCGGTGTAGATATTTCAATGTTCATACAGATAGCGGTTTAGATATTTCCTTCTTAATACAGATGGCGGTGTAGATATTTACATGTTCATACAGATGGCGGTGCAGATATTTCCATGTTCATACAGATGGCGGTGTAGATATTTGCATGTTTATAGAGATAGCGGTGTAGTTATTTCCATGTGTTAAGAGATAGCTGTGTAGATATTTCCATGTATTTGCAGATAGCTATGTAGATATTTCGATTTTCATGCAGACAGTGGTGTAGATATTTCCATGTTCAAACAGATAGCGGTGTAGATATTTCCATGTTCATACAGATAACGGTGTAGATATTTCCATGTTTATACAGATAGCGGTGTAGATATTTCCATGTTCACACAGATGGCGGTGTAGATATTTCCATGTTCATACAGATGGCGGTGCTGATATTTCCATGTTTATACAGGTAGTGGTGTAGATATTTCCATGTTTATACAGATAGCGGTGTAGATATTTCCATGTTTATACAGATAGCGGTGTAGATAATTCCATGTTTATACAGATAGCAGTGTAGATATCTCCATCTTAATACAGATGGCGGTGTAGATATTTATATGTTCATACAGATGGCGGTGCAGATATTTCCATGTTCATACAGATAGCGGTGTAGTTATTTCCATGTGTAAAGAGATAGCTGTGTAGATATTTAAATGTATATGCAGATAGCAGTGTAGATATTTCCATTTTCATGCAGATAGCGGTGTAGATATTTCCATGTTCAAACAGAAAGCGGTGTAGATATTTCCATGTTCATACAGATTGCGGTGCTGATATTTCCTTGTTTATACAGGCAGCGGTGTAGATATTTCCATGTTTATACAGATAGCGGTTTAGATATTTCCTTCTTAATACAGATGGCGGCGTAGATATTTATATGCTCATACAGATGGCGGTGTAGATATTTCCATGTTTATACAGATAGCAGTGTAGATATCTCCATCTTAATACAGATGGCGGTGTAGATATTTATATGTTCATACAGATGGCGGTGCAGATATTTCCATGTACATACAGATGGCGGTGTAGATATTTCCATGTTCATACAGATAGCGGTGTAGTTATTTCCATGTGTAAAGATATAGCTGTGTAGATATTTCCATTTTCATGCAGGTAGCGGTGTATATATTTCCATCTTCAAACAGATAGCGGTGTGGATATTTCCATGTTCATACAGATAGCGGTGAAGATGTATGCATGTTTACACAGATAGCGGTGTAGATATTTCCATGTTCGTCCAGATGGCTGTGTAGATATATCCATGTTCATACAGATAGCGGTGTAGCTATTTCCATGTTCATATAGATAGCGGTGTAGTTATTTCCATGTGTAAAGAGATAGCTGTGTAGATATTTCCATGTATATGCAGATAGCTGTGTATATATTTCCATTTTCATGCAGATAGCGGTTTAGATATTTCCATGTTTAATCAGATAGCAGTGTAGATATTTCCGTGTTCATACAGATAGCGGTGTAGATATTTCCATGTTCAAACAGACAGCGGTGTAGATATTTCCATGTTCATACAGATAGCGGTGTAGATATTACCATGTTCATACAGATAGCGGTGTAGATACTTCCATGTTCATACTGATAGAGGGGCTGATATTTCCATGTTCATACAGATTGCGGTGCTGATATTTCCATGTTTATACAGATAGCGGTGTAGATATTTCCATGTATATACAGATAGCGGTGTAAATATTTCCATGTTTCTACAGATAGCGTTGTAGATATCTCCTTCTTAATGCAGATGGCGGTGTAGATATTTATATGTTCATACAGATGGCGGTGCTGATATTTCCATTTTCCAACAGATGGCGGTGTAGATATTTCCATGTTTATATAGATAGCGGTGTAGTTATTTCCATGTGTAAAGAGATAGCTGCGTAGATATTTCCATGTATATGCAGATAGCTGTGTAGATATTTCCATTTTCATGCAGATAGCGTTGTAGATATTTCCATGTTAAGATAGCGGTGTAGATATTTCCATGTTCATACAGATAGCGGTGCTGATATTTCCATGTTTATTCAGGTAGCGGTGTAGATATTTCCATGTTTATACAGATTGCGGTGTAGATATTTCCATGTTTGTACAGATAGCGGTGTAGATATTTCCAAGTTTATACAGATAGCGGTGTAGTTATTTCCATGTGTAAAGAGATAGCTTTGTAGATATTTCCATGTATATGCAGATAGCTGTGTAGATATTTCCATTTTCATGCAGATAGCCGTGTAGATATTTCCATGTTCAAACAGATAGCGGTGTAGTTATTTCCATGTTCATGCAGATAGCGGTTTAGATATTTCCATGTTTAAACAGATAGCGGTGTAGATATTTCCGTGTTCATACAGATAGCGGTGTAGATATCTCCATGTTCACACAGATAGCGGTGTAGATATTTCCATGTTCATACAGATAGCTGTGTAGATATTTCCATGTTCATACAGATAGCGGTGTAGATACTTCCATGTTCATACAGATAGAGGGGCTGATATTTCCATGTTCATACAGATAGCGGTGCTGATATTTCCATGTTTATACAGATATCGGTGTAGATATTTCCATGTTCATACAGATAGCGGTGTAGATATTTCCATTTTCATGCAGATAGCGGTGTAGATATTTCCATGTTCAAACAGATAGCGGTGTAGATATTTCCATGTTCATACAGATATCGGTGTAGATATTTCCATTTTCTTGCAGATAGCGGTGTAGATATTTCCATGTTTATAGAGATAGCGGTGTAGTTATCTCCATCTTAATACAGTTGGCGGTGTAGATATTTATGTGTTCATACAGATGGCGGTGCAGATATTTCCATGTTCATACAGATAGCGGTGTAGTTATTTCCATGTGTAAAGAGATAGCTGTGTAGATATTTCCATGTATATGCAGATAGCTGTGTAGATATTTCTATTTTCATGCAGATAGCGGTTTAGATATTTCCATGTTCGTACAGATAGCGGTGTAGATATTTCCATGTTCATACAGATAGCCTTGTAGACATTTCCATGTTTATACAGATAGCGGTGAAGATGTATGCATGTTTACACAGATAGCGGTGTAGGTATTTCCATGTTCATACAGATAGCGGTGTAGATATTTCAATGTTCATACAGATAGCGGTTTAGATATTTCCTTCTTAATACAGATGGCGGTGTAGATATTTACATGTTCATACAGATGGCGGTGCAGATATTTCCATGTTCATACAGATGGCGGTGTAGATATTTGCATGTTTATAGAGATAGCGGTGTAGTTATTTTCATGTGTTAAGAGATAGCTGTGTAGATATTTCCATGTATTTGCAGATAGCTATGTAGATATTTCGATTTTCATGCAGACAGCGGTGTAGATATTTCCATGTTCAAACAGATAGCGGTGTAGATATTTCCATGTTCATACAGATAACGGTGTAGATATTTCCATGTTTATACAGATAGCGGTGTAGATATTTCCATGTTCATACAGATGGCGGTGTAGATATTTCCATGTTCATACAGATGGCGGTGCTGATATTTCCATGTTTATACAGGTAGTGGTGTAGATATTTCCATGTTTATACAGATAGCGGTGTAGATATTTCCATGTTTATACAGATAGCGGTGTAGATAATTCCATTTTTATACAGATAGCAGTGTAGATATCTCCATCTTAATACAGATGGCGGTGTAGATATTTATATGTTCATACAGATGGCGGTGCAGATATTTCCATGTTCATACAGATAGCGGTGTAGTTATTTCCATGTGTAAAGAGATAGCTGTGTAGATATTTAAATGTATATGCAGATAGCAGTGTAGATATTTCCATTTTCATGCAGATAGCGGTGTAGATATTTCCATGTTCAAACAGAAAGCGGTGTAGATATTTCCATGTTCATACAGATTGCGGTGCTGATATTTCCTTGTTTATACAGGCAGCGGTGTAGATATTTCCATGTTTATACAGATAGCGGTTTAGATATTTCCTTCTTAATACAGATGGCGGCGTAGATATTTATATGCTCATACAGATGGCGGTGTAGATATTTCCATGTTTATACAGATAGCAGTGTAGATATCTCCATCTTAATACAGATGGCGTTGTAGATATTTATATGTTCATACAGATGGCGGTGCAGATATTTCCATGTACATACAGATGGCGGTGTAGATATTTCCATGTTCATACAGATAGCGGTGTAGTTATTTCCATGTGTAAAGATATAGCTGTGTAGATATTTCCATTTTCATGCAGGTAGCGGTGTATATATTTCCATCTTCAAACAGATAGTGGTGTGGATATTTCCATGTTCATACAGATAGCGGTGAAGATGTATGCATGTTTACACAGATAGCGGTGTAGATATTTCCATGTTCGTCCAGATGGCTGTGTAGATATATCCATGTTCATACAGATAGCGGTGTAGCTATTTCCATGTTCATATAGATAGCGGTGTAGTTATTTCCATGTGTAAAGAGATAGCTGTGTAGATATTTCCATGTATATGCAGATAGCTGTGTATATATTTCCATTTTCATGCAGATAGCGGTTTAGATATTTCCATGTTTAATCAGATAGCGGTGTAGATATTTCCGTGTTCATACAGATAGCGGTGTAGATATTACCATGTTCATACAGATAGCGGTGTAGATACTTCCATGTTCATACTGATAGAGGGGCTGATATTTCCATGTTCATACAGATAGCGGTGCTGATATTTCCATGTTTATACAGATAGCGGTGTAGATATTTCCATGTATATACAGATAGCGGTGTAAATATTTCCATGTTTATACAGATAGCGTTGTAGATATCTCCTTCTTAATGCAGATGGCGGTGTAGATATTTATATGTTCATACAGATGGCGGTGCTGATATTTCCATTTTCCTACAGATGGCGGTGTAGATATTTCCATGTTTATATAGATAGCGGTGTAGTTATTTCCATGTGTAAAGAGATAGCTGCGTAGATATTTCCATGTATATGCAGATAGCTGTGTAGATATTTCCATTTTCATGCAGATAGCGTTGTAGATATTTCCATGTTCAGATAGCGGTGTAGATATTTCCATGTTCATACAGATAGCGGTGCTGATATTTCCATGTTTATTCAGGTAGCGGTGTAGATATTTCCATGTTTATACAGATTGCGGTGTAGATATTTCCATGTTTGTACAGATAGCGGTGTAGATATTTCCAAGTTTATACAGATAGCGGTGTAATTATTTCCATGTGTAAAGAGATAGCTTTGTAGATATTTCCATGTATATGCAGATAGCTGTGTAGATATTTCCATTTTCATGCAGATAGCCGTGTAGATATTTCCATGTTCAAACAGATAGCGGTGTAGTTATTTCCATGTTCATACAGATAGCAGTGTAGATATTTCCATGTTTTTACAGTTAGCGGTGAAGGTGTATGCATGTTTACACAGATAGCGGTGTAGATATTTCCATGTTCATACAGATAGCGGTGTAGATATTTCCATGTTCATCCAGATGGCTGTGTAGATATATCCATGTTCATACAGATGGCGGTGAAGATATTTCCATGTTCATACAGATAGCGGTGTAGTTATTTCCATGTGTAAAGAGATAGCTGTGTAGATATTTCCATGTATATGCAGATAGCTGTGTATATATTTCCATTTTCATGCAGATAGCGGTTTAGATATTTCCATGTTTAAACAGATAGCGGTGTAGATATTTCCGTGTTCATACAGATAGCGGTGTAGATATCTCCATGTTCAAACAGATAGCGGTGTAGATATTTCCATGTTCATACAGATAGCTGTGTAGATATTTCCATGTTCATACAGATAGCGGTGTAGATACTTCCATGTTCATACAGATAGAGGGGCTGATATTTCCATGTTCATACAGATAGCGGTGCTGATATTTCCATGTTTATACAGATATCGGTGTAGATATTTCCATGTTCATACAGATAGCGGTGTAGATATTTCCATTTTCATGCAGATAGCGGTGTAGATATTTCCATTTTCAAACAGATAGCGGTGTAGATATTTCCATGTTCATACAGATATCGGTGTAGATATTTCCATTTTCTTGCAGATAGCGGTGTAGATATTTCCATGTTTATAGAGATAGCGGTGTAGGTATCTCCATCTTAATACAGTTGGCGGTGTAGATATTTATGTGTTCATACAGATGGCGGTGCAGATATTTCCATGTTCATACAGATAGCGGTGTAGTTATTTCCATGTGTAAAGAGATAGCTGTGTAGATATTTCCATGTATATGCAGATAGCTGTGTAGATATTTCTATTTTCATGCAGATAGCGGTTTAGATATTTCCATGTTCGTACAGATAGCGGTGTAGATATTTCCATGTTCATACAGATAGCCTTGTAGACATTTCCATGTTTATACAGATAGCGGTGAAGATGTATGCATGTTTACACAGATAGCGGTGTAGGTATTTCCATGTTCATACAGATAGCGGTGTAGATATTTCAATGTTCATACAGATAGCGGTTTAGATATTTCCTTCTTAATACAGATGGCGGTGTAGATATTTACATGTTCATACAGATGGCGGTGCAGATATTTCCATGTTCATACAGATGGCGGTGTAGATATTTGCATGTTTATAGAGATAGCGGTGTAGTTATTTCCATTTGTTAAGAGATAGCTGTGTAGATATTTCCATGTATTTGCAGATAGCTATGTAGATATTTCGATTTTCATGCAGACAGCGGTGTAGATATTTCCATGTTCAAACAGATAGCGGTGTAGATATTTCCATGTTCATACAGATAACGGAGTAGATATTTCCATGTTTATACAGATAGCGGTGTAGATATTTCCATGTTCATACAGATGGCGGTGTAGATATTTCCATGTTCATACAGATGGCGGTGCTGATATTTCCATGTTTATACAGGTAGTGGTGTAGATATTTCCATGTTTATACAGATAGCGGTGTAGATATTTCCATGTTTATACAGATAGCGGTGTAGATAATTCCATGTTTATACAGATAGCAGTGTAGATATCTCCATCTTAATACAGATGGCGGTGTAGATATTTATATGTTCATACAGATGGCGGTGCAGATATTTCCATGTTCATACAGATAGCGGTGTAGTTATTTCCATGTGTAAAGAGATAGCTGTGTAGATATTTAAATGTATATGCAGATAGCAGTGTTGATATTTCCATTTTCATGCAGATAGCGGTGTAGATATTTCCATGTTCAAACAGAAAGCGGTGTAGATATTTCCATGTTCATACAGATTGCGGTGCTGATATTTCCTTGTTTATACAGGCAGCGGTGTAGATATTTCCATGTTTATACAGATAGCGGTTTAGATATTTCCTTCTTAATACAGATGGCGGCGTAGATATTTATATGCTCATACAGATGGCGGTGTAGATATTTCCATGTTTATACAGATAGCAGTGTAGATATCTCCATCTTAATACAGATGGCGGTGTAGATATTTATATGTTCATACAGATGGCGGTGCAGATATTTCCATGTACATACAGATGGCGGTGTAGATATTTCCATGTTCATACAGATAGCGGTGTAGTTATTTCCATGTGTAAAGATATAGCTGTGTAGATATTTCCATTTTCATGCAGGTAGCGGTGTATATATTTCCATCTTCAAACAGATAGCGGTGTGGATATTTCCATGTTCATACAGATAGCGGTGAAGATGTATGCATGTTTACACAGATAGCGGTGTAGATATTTCCATGTTCGTCCAGATGGCTGTGTAGATATATCCATGTTCATACAGATAGCGGTGTAGCTATTTCCATGTTCATATAGATAGCGGTGTAGTTATTTCCATGTGTAAAGAGATAGCTGTGTAGATATTTCCATGTATATGCAGATAGCTGTGTATATATTTCCATTTTCATGCAGATAGCGGTTTAGATATTTCCATGTTTAATCAGATAGCGGTGTAGATATTTCCGTGTTCATACCGATAGCGGTGTAGATATTTCCATGTTCAAACAGACAGCGGTGTAGATATTTCCATGTTCATACAGATAGCGGTGTAGATATTACCATGTTCATACAGATAGCGGTGTAGATACTTCCATGTTCATACTGATAGAGGGGCTGATATTTCCATGTTCATACAGATAGCGGTGCTGATATTTCCATGTTTATACAGATAGCGGTGTAGATATTTCCATGTATATACAGATAGCGGTGTAAATATTTCCATGTTTATACAGATAGCGTTGTAGATATCTCCTTCTTAATGCAGATGGCGGTGTAGATATTTATATGTTCATACAGATGGCGGTGCTGATATTTCCATTTTCCTACAGATGGCGGTGTAGATATTTCCATGTTTATATAGATAGCGGTGTAGTTATTTCCATCTGTAAAGAGATAGCTGCGTAGATATTTCCATGTATATGCAGATAGCTGAGTAGATATTTCCATTTTCATGCAGATAGCGTTGTAGATATTTCCATGTTCAGATAGCGGTGTAGATATTTCCATGTTCATACAGATAGCGGTGCTGATATTTCCATGTTTATTCAGGTAGCGGTGTAGATATTTCCATGTTTATACAGATTGCGGTGTAGATATTTCCATGTTTGTACAGATAGCGGTGTAGATATTTCCAAGTTTATACAGATAGCGGTGTAGTTATCTCCATCCTAATATAGATGGCGGTGTAGATATTTATATGTTCATACAGATGGCGGTGCAGATATTTCCATGTTCATACAGATGGCGGTGTAGATATTTGTATGTTTATAGAGATAGCGCTGTAGTTATTTCCATGCGTAAAGAGATAGCTTTGTAGATATTTCCATGTATATGCAGATCGCTGTGTAGGTATTTCCACTTTCATGCAGATAGCGGTGTAGATATTTCCATGTTCAAACAGATAGCGGTGTAGATATTTCCATGTTCATACAGATAGCAGTGTAGATATTTCCATGTTTATATAGATAGCGGTGAAGATGTATGCATGTTTACACAGATAGCGTTGTAGATATTTCCATCTTCATACAGATAGCGGTGTAGATATTTCCATGTTCATCCACATGGCTGTGTAGATATATCCATGTTCATACAGATGGCGGTGAAGATATTTCCATGTTCATACAGATAGCGGTGTAGTTATTTCCACATGTAAAGAGATAGCTGTGTAGATATTTCCATGTATATGCAGATAGCTGTGTAGATATTTCCATTTTCATGCAGATAGCAGTTTAGATATTTCCATGTTCAAACAGATAGCGGTGTAGATATTTCCATGTTCATACAGATAGCGGTGTAGATATTTCCATGGTTATACAGATAGTGGTGAAGGTGTATGTATGTTTACACAGATAGCGGTGTAGATATTTCCATGTTCATACAGATAGCGGTGCTGATATTTCCATGTTTGTACAGGTAGCGGTGTAGTTATTTCCATGTTTATACAGATTGCGGTGTAGATATTTCCATGTTTATACAGATAGCGGTGTAGATATTTCCAAGTTTATACAGATAGTGGTGTAGATATCTCCATCTTAATATAGATGGCGGTGTAGATATTTAAATGTTCATACAGATGGCGGTGCAGATATTTCCATGTTCATACAGATGGCAGTGTAGCTATTTCCATGTTTACAGAGATAGCGCTGTACTTATTTCCATGTGTAAAGAGATAGCTTTGTAGATATTTCCATGTATATGCAGATCGCTGTGTAGATATTTCCATTTTCATGCAGATAGCAGTGTAGATATTTCCATGTTCAAACAGATAGCGGTGTCGATATTTCCATGTTCATACAGATAGCAGTGTAGATATTTCCATGTTTTTACAGATAGCGGTGAAGATGTATGCATGTTTACACAGATAGCGGTGTAGATATTTCCATGTTCATACAGATAGCGGTGTAGATATTTCCATGTTCATCCAGATGGCTGTGTAGATATATCCATGTTCATAAAGATGGCGGTGAAGATATTTCCATGTTCATACAGATAGCGGTGTAGTTATTTCCATGTGTAAAGAGATAGCTGTGTAGATATTTCCATGTATATGCAGATAGCTGTGTATATATTTCCATTTTCATGCAGATAGCGGTTTAGATATTTCCATGTTTAAACAGATAGCGGTGTAGATATTTCCGTGTTCATACAGATAGCGGTGTAGATATTTCCATGTTCAAACAGATAGCGGTGTAGATATTTCCGTGTTCATACAGATAGCGGAGTATATATTTCCATGTTCATACAGATAGCGGTGTAGATACTTCCATGTTCATACAGATAGAGGGGCTGATATTTCCATGTTCATACAGATAGCGGTGCTGATATTTCCATGTTTATACAGATAGCGGTGTAGATATTTCCATGTTTATACAGATAGCGGTGTAGATATTTCCATTTTTATACAGATAGCGGTGTAGGTATCTCCATCTTAATACAGATGGCGGTGTAGATATTTATGTGTTCATACAGATGGCGGTGCAGATATTTCCATGTTCATACAGATAGCGGTGTAGTTATTTCCATGTTTATAGATATAGCGGTGTAGTTATTTCCATGTGTTAAGAGATAGCTGTGTAGATATTTCCATGTATTTGCAGATAGCTGTGTAGATATTTCCATTTTCATGCAGACAGCGGTGTAGATATTTCCATGTTTAAACAGATAGCGGTATAGATATTTCCGTGTTCATACAGATAGCGGTGTAGATATTTCCATGTTCAAACAGATAGCTGTGTAGATATTTCCATGTATATGCAGATAGCTGTGTAGATATTTCTATTTTCATGCAGATAGCGGTTTAGATATTTCCATGTTCGTACAGATAGCGGTGTAGATATTTCCATGTTCATACAGATGGCCTTGTAGACATTTCCATGTTTATACAGACAGCGGTGAAGATGTATGCATGTTTACACAGATAGCGGTGTAGATATTCCCATGTTCATACAGATAGCGGTGTAGATATTTCAATGTTCATACAGATAGCGGTTTAGATATTTCCTTCTTAATACAGATGGCGGTGTAGACATTTATATGTTCATACAGATGGCGGTGCAGATATTTCCATGTTCATACAGATTGCGCTGTAGATATTTCCATGTTTATAGAGATAGCGGTGTAGTTATTTCCATGTGTTAAGAGATAGCTGTGTAGATATTTCCATGTATTTGCAGATAGCTGTGTAGATATTTCCATTTTCATGCAGACAGCGGTGTATATATTTCCATGTTCAAACAGATAGCGGTGTTGATATTTCCATGTTCATACAGATAACGGTGTAGATATTTCCATGTTCATACAGATAGCGGTGTAGGTATTTCCATGTTCATACAGATGGCGGTGTAGATATTTCCATGTTCATACAGATGGCGGTGCTGATATTTCCATGTTTATACAGGTAGTGGTGTAGATATTTCCATGTTTATACAGATAGCGGTGTAGATATTTCCATGTTTATACAGATAGCGGTGTAGATAATTCCATGTTTATACAGATAGCAGTGTAGATATCTCCATCTTAATACAGATGGCGGTGTAGATATTTATATGTTCATACAGATGGCGGTGCAGATATTTCCATGTTCATACAGATAGCGGTGTAGTTATTTCCATGTGTAAAGAGATAGCTGTGTAGATATTTAAATGTATATGCAGATAGCAGTGTAGATATTTCCATTTTCATGCAGATAGCGGTGTAGATATTTCCATGTTCAAACAGAAAGCGGTGTAGATATTTCCATGTTCATACAGATTGCGGTGCTGATATTTCCTTGTTTATACAGGCAGCGGTGTAGATATTTCCATGTTTATACAGATAGCGGTTTAGATATTTCCTTCTTAATACAGATGGCGGCGTAGATATTTATATGCTCATACAGATGGCGGTGTAGATATTTCCATGTTTATACAGATAGCAGTGTAGATATCTCCATCTTAATACAGATGGCGGTGTAGATATTTATATGTTCATACAGATGGCGGTGCAGATATTTCCATGTACATACAGATGGCGGTGTAGATATTTCCATGTTCATACAGATAGCGGTGTAGTTATTTCCATGTGTAAAGATATAGCTGTGTAGATATTTCCATTTTCATGCAGGTAGCGGTGTATATATTTCCATCTTCAAACAGATAGCGGTGTGGATATTTCCATGTTCATACAGATAGCGGTGAAGATGTATGCATGTTTACACAGATAGCGGTGTAGATATTTCCATGTTCGTCCAGATGGCTGTGTAGATATATCCATGTTCATACAGATAGCGGTGTAGCTATTTCCATGTTCATATAGATAGCGGTGTAGTTATTTCCATGTGTAAAGAGATAGCTGTGTAGATATTTCCATGTATATGCAGATAGCTGTGTATATATTTCCATTTTCATGCAGATAGCGGTTTAGATATTTCCATGTTTAATCAGATAGCAGTGTAGATATTTCCGTGTTCATACAGATAGCGGTGTAGATATTTCCATGTTCAAACAGACAGCGGTGTAGATATTTCCATGTTCATACAGATAGCGGTGTAGATATTACCATGTTCATACAGATAGCGGTGTAGATACTTCCATGTTCATACTGATAGAGGGGCTGATATTTCCATGTTCATACAGATTGCGGTGCTGATATTTCCATGTTTATACAGATAGCGGTGTAGATATTTCCATGTATATACAGATAGCGGTGTAAATATTTCCATGTTTCTACAGATAGCGTTGTAGATATCTCCTTCTTAATGCAGATGGCGGTGTAGATATTTATATGTTCATACAGATGGCGGTGCTGATATTTCCATTTTCCAACAGATGGCGGTGTAGATATTTCCATGTTTATATAGATAGCGGTGTAGTTATTTCCATGTGTAAAGAGATAGCTGCGTAGATATTTCCATGTATATGCAGATAGCTGTGTAGATATTTCCATTTTCATGCAGATAGCGTTGTAGATATTTCCATGTTAAGATAGCGGTGTAGATATTTCCATGTTCATACAGATAGCGGTGCTGATATTTCCATGTTTATTCAGGTAGCGGTGTAGATATTTCCATGTTTATACAGATTGCGGTGTAGATATTTCCATGTTTGTACAGATAGCGGTGTAGATATTTCCAAGTTTATACAGATAGCGGTGTAGTTATTTCCATGTGTAAAGAGATAGCTTTGTAGATATTTCCATGTATATGCAGATAGCTGTGTAGATATTTCCATTTTCATGCAGATAGCCGTGTAGATATTTCCATGTTCAAACAGATAGCGGTGTAGTTATTTCCATGTTCATGCAGATAGCGGTTTAGATATTTCCATGTTTAAACAGATAGCGGTGTAGATATTTCCGTGTTCATACAGATAGCGGTGTAGATATCTCCATGTTCACACAGATAGCGGTGTAGATATTTCCATGTTCATACAGATAGCTGTGTAGATATTTCCATGTTCATACAGATAGCGGTGTAGATACTTCCATGTTCATACAGATAGAGGGGCTGATATTTCCATGTTCATACAGATAGCGGTGCTGATATTTCCATGTTTATACAGATATCGGTGTAGATATTTCCATGTTCATACAGATAGCGGTGTAGATATTTCCATTTTCATGCAGATAGCGGTGTAGATATTTCCATGTTCAAACAGATAGCGGTGTAGATATTTCCATGTTCATACAGATATCGGTGTAGATATTTCCATTTTCTTGCAGATAGCGGTGTAGATATTTCCATGTTTATAGAGATAGCGGTGTAGTTATCTCCATCTTAATACAGTTGGCGGTGTAGATATTTATGTGTTCATACAGATGGCGGTGCAGATATTTCCATGTTCATACAGATAGCGGTGTAGTTATTTCCATGTGTAAAGAGATAGCTGTGTAGATATTTCCATGTATATGCAGATAGCTGTGTAGATATTTCTATTTTCATGCAGATAGCGGTTTAGATATTTCCATGTTCGTACAGATAGCGGTGTAGATATTTCCATGTTCATACAGATAGCCTTGTAGACATTTCCATGTTTATACAGATAGCGGTGAAGATGTATGCATGTTTACACAGATAGCGGTGTAGGTATTTCCATGTTCATACAGATAGCGGTGTAGATATTTCAATGTTCATACAGATAGCGGTTTAGATATTTCCTTCTTAATACAGATGGCGGTGTAGATATTTACATGTTCATACAGATGGCGGTGCAGATATTTCCATGTTCATACAGATGGCGGTGTAGATATTTGCATGTTTATAGAGATAGCGGTGTAGTTATTTTCATGTGTTAAGAGATAGCTGTGTAGATATTTCCATGTATTTGCAGATAGCTATGTAGATATTTCGATTTTCATGCAGACAGCGGTGTAGATATTTCCATGTTCAAACAGATAGCGGTGTAGATATTTCCATGTTCATACAGATAACGGTGTAGATATTTCCATGTTTATACAGATAGCGGTGTAGATATTTCCATGTTCATACAGATGGCGGTGTAGATATTTCCATGTTCATACAGATGGCGGTGCTGATATTTCCATGTTTATACAGGTAGTGGTGTAGATATTTCCATGTTTATACAGATAGCGGTGTAGATATTTCCATGTTTATACAGATAGCGGTGTAGATAATTCCATTTTTATACAGATAGCAGTGTAGATATCTCCATCTTAATACAGATGGCGGTGTAGATATTTATATGTTCATACAGATGGCGGTGCAGATATTTCCATGTTCATACAGATAGCGGTGTAGTTATTTCCATGTGTAAAGAGATAGCTGTGTAGATATTTAAATGTATATGCAGATAGCAGTGTAGATATTTCCATTTTCATGCAGATAGCGGTGTAGATATTTCCATGTTCAAACAGAAAGCGGTGTAGATATTTCCATGTTCATACAGATTGCGGTGCTGATATTTCCTTGTTTATACAGGCAGCGGTGTAGATATTTCCATGTTTATACAGATAGCGGTTTAGATATTTCCTTCTTAATACAGATGGCGGCGTAGATATTTATATGCTCATACAGATGGCGGTGTAGATATTTCCATGTTTATACAGATAGCAGTGTAGATATCTCCATCTTAATACAGATGGCGTTGTAGATATTTATATGTTCATACAGATGGCGGTGCAGATATTTCCATGTACATACAGATGGCGGTGTAGATATTTCCATGTTCATACAGATAGCGGTGTAGTTATTTCCATGTGTAAAGATATAGCTGTGTAGATATTTCCATTTTCATGCAGGTAGCGGTGTATATATTTCCATCTTCAAACAGATAGTGGTGTGGATATTTCCATGTTCATACAGATAGCGGTGAAGATGTATGCATGTTTACACAGATAGCGGTGTAGATATTTCCATGTTCGTCCAGATGGCTGTGTAGATATATCCATGTTCATACAGATAGCGGTGTAGCTATTTCCATGTTCATATAGATAGCGGTGTAGTTATTTCCATGTGTAAAGAGATAGCTGTGTAGATATTTCCATGTATATGCAGATAGCTGTGTATATATTTCCATTTTCATGCAGATAGCGGTTTAGATATTTCCATGTTTAATCAGATAGCGGTGTAGATATTTCCGTGTTCATACAGATAGCGGTGTAGATATTACCATGTTCATACAGATAGCGGTGTAGATACTTCCATGTTCATACTGATAGAGGGGCTGATATTTCCATGTTCATACAGATAGCGGTGCTGATATTTCCATGTTTATACAGATAGCGGTGTAGATATTTCCATGTATATACAGATAGCGGTGTAAATATTTCCATGTTTATACAGATAGCGTTGTAGATATCTCCTTCTTAATGCAGATGGCGGTGTAGATATTTATATGTTCATACAGATGGCGGTGCTGATATTTCCATTTTCCTACAGATGGCGGTGTAGATATTTCCATGTTTATATAGATAGCGGTGTAGTTATTTCCATGTGTAAAGAGATAGCTGCGTAGATATTTCCATGTATATGCAGATAGCTGTGTAGATATTTCCATTTTCATGCAGATAGCGTTGTAGATATTTCCATGTTCAGATAGCGGTGTAGATATTTCCATGTTCATACAGATAGCGGTGCTGATATTTCCATGTTTATTCAGGTAGCGGTGTAGATATTTCCATGTTTATACAGATTGCGGTGTAGATATTTCCATGTTTGTACAGATAGCGGTGTAGATATTTCCAAGTTTATACAGATAGCGGTGTAATTATTTCCATGTGTAAAGAGATAGCTTTGTAGATATTTCCATGTATATGCAGATAGCTGTGTAGATATTTCCATTTTCATGCAGATAGCCGTGTAGATATTTCCATGTTCAAACAGATAGCGGTGTAGTTATTTCCATGTTCATACAGATAGCAGTGTAGATATTTCCATGTTTTTACAGTTAGCGGTGAAGGTGTATGCATGTTTACACAGATAGCGGTGTAGATATTTCCATGTTCATACAGATAGCGGTGTAGATATTTCCATGTTCATCCAGATGGCTGTGTAGATATATCCATGTTCATACAGATGGCGGTGAAGATATTTCCATGTTCATACAGATAGCGGTGTAGTTATTTCCATGTGTAAAGAGATAGCTGTGTAGATATTTCCATGTATATGCAGATAGCTGTGTATATATTTCCATTTTCATGCAGATAGCGGTTTAGATATTTCCATGTTTAAACAGATAGCGGTGTAGATATTTCCGTGTTCATACAGATAGCGGTGTAGATATCTCCATGTTCAAACAGATAGCGGTGTAGATATTTCCATGTTCATACAGATAGCTGTGTAGATATTTCCATGTTCATACAGATAGCGGTGTAGATACTTCCATGTTCATACAGATAGAGGGGCTGATATTTCCATGTTCATACAGATAGCGGTGCTGATATTTCCATGTTTATACAGATATCGGTGTAGATATTTCCATGTTCATACAGATAGCGGTGTAGATATTTCCATTTTCATGCAGATAGCGGTGTAGATATTTCCATTTTCAAACAGATAGCGGTGTAGATATTTCCATGTTCATACAGATATCGGTGTAGATATTTCCATTTTCTTGCAGATAGCGGTGTAGATATTTCCATGTTTATAGAGATAGCGGTGTAGGTATCTCCATCTTAATACAGTTGGCGGTGTAGATATTTATGTGTTCATACAGATGGCGGTGCAGATATTTCCATGTTCATACAGATAGCGGTGTAGTTATTTCCATGTGTAAAGAGATAGCTGTGTAGATATTTCCATGTATATGCAGATAGCTGTGTAGATATTTCTATTTTCATGCAGATAGCGGTTTAGATATTTCCATGTTCGTACAGATAGCGGTGTAGATATTTCCATGTTCATACAGATAGCCTTGTAGACATTTCCATGTTTATACAGATAGCGGTGAAGATGTATGCATGTTTACACAGATAGCGGTGTAGGTATTTCCATGTTCATACAGATAGCGGTGTAGATATTTCAATGTTCATACAGATAGCGGTTTAGATATTTCCTTCTTAATACAGATGGCGGTGTAGATATTTACATGTTCATACAGATGGCGGTGCAGATATTTCCATGTTCATACAGATGGCGGTGTAGATATTTGCATGTTTATAGAGATAGCGGTGTAGTTATTTCCATTTGTTAAGAGATAGCTGTGTAGATATTTCCATGTATTTGCAGATAGCTATGTAGATATTTCGATTTTCATGCAGACAGCGGTGTAGATATTTCCATGTTCAAACAGATAGCGGTGTAGATATTTCCATGTTCATACAGATAACGGAGTAGATATTTCCATGTTTATACAGATAGCGGTGTAGATATTTCCATGTTCATACAGATGGCGGTGTAGATATTTCCATGTTCATACAGATGGCGGTGCTGATATTTCCATGTTTATACAGGTAGTGGTGTAGATATTTCCATGTTTATACAGATAGCGGTGTAGATATTTCCATGTTTATACAGATAGCGGTGTAGATAATTCCATGTTTATACAGATAGCAGTGTAGATATCTCCATCTTAATACAGATGGCGGTGTAGATATTTATATGTTCATACAGATGGCGGTGCAGATATTTCCATGTTCATACAGATAGCGGTGTAGTTATTTCCATGTGTAAAGAGATAGCTGTGTAGATATTTAAATGTATATGCAGATAGCAGTGTTGATATTTCCATTTTCATGCAGATAGCGGTGTAGATATTTCCATGTTCAAACAGAAAGCGGTGTAGATATTTCCATGTTCATACAGATTGCGGTGCTGATATTTCCTTGTTTATACAGGCAGCGGTGTAGATATTTCCATGTTTATACAGATAGCGGTTTAGATATTTCCTTCTTAATACAGATGGCGGCGTAGATATTTATATGCTCATACAGATGGCGGTGTAGATATTTCCATGTTTATACAGATAGCAGTGTAGATATCTCCATCTTAATACAGATGGCGGTGTAGATATTTATATGTTCATACAGATGGCGGTGCAGATATTTCCATGTACATACAGATGGCGGTGTAGATATTTCCATGTTCATACAGATAGCGGTGTAGTTATTTCCATGTGTAAAGATATAGCTGTGTAGATATTTCCATTTTCATGCAGGTAGCGGTGTATATATTTCCATCTTCAAACAGATAGCGGTGTGGATATTTCCATGTTCATACAGATAGCGGTGAAGATGTATGCATGTTTACACAGATAGCGGTGTAGATATTTCCATGTTCGTCCAGATGGCTGTGTAGATATATCCATGTTCATACAGATAGCGGTGTAGCTATTTCCATGTTCATATAGATAGCGGTGTAGTTATTTCCATGTGTAAAGAGATAGCTGTGTAGATATTTCCATGTATATGCAGATAGCTGTGTATATATTTCCATTTTCATGCAGATAGCGGTTTAGATATTTCCATGTTTAATCAGATAGCGGTGTAGATATTTCCGTGTTCATACCGATAGCGGTGTAGATATTTCCATGTTCAAACAGACAGCGGTGTAGATATTTCCATGTTCATACAGATAGCGGTGTAGATATTACCATGTTCATACAGATAGCGGTGTAGATACTTCCATGTTCATACTGATAGAGGGGCTGATATTTCCATGTTCATACAGATAGCGGTGCTGATATTTCCATGTTTATACAGATAGCGGTGTAGATATTTCCATGTATATACAGATAGCGGTGTAAATATTTCCATGTTTATACAGATAGCGTTGTAGATATCTCCTTCTTAATGCAGATGGCGGTGTAGATATTTATATGTTCATACAGATGGCGGTGCTGATATTTCCATTTTCCTACAGATGGCGGTGTAGATATTTCCATGTTTATATAGATAGCGGTGTAGTTATTTCCATCTGTAAAGAGATAGCTGCGTAGATATTTCCATGTATATGCAGATAGCTGAGTAGATATTTCCATTTTCATGCAGATAGCGTTGTAGATATTTCCATGTTCAGATAGCGGTGTAGATATTTCCATGTTCATACAGATAGCGGTGCTGATATTTCCATGTTTATTCAGGTAGCGGTGTAGATATTTCCATGTTTATACAGATTGCGGTGTAGATATTTCCATGTTTGTACAGATAGCGGTGTAGATATTTCCAAGTTTATACAGATAGCGGTGTAGTTATCTCCATCCTAATATAGATGGCGGTGTAGATATTTATATGTTCATACAGATGGCGGTGCAGATATTTCCATGTTCATACAGATGGCGGTGTAGATATTTGTATGTTTATAGAGATAGCGCTGTAGTTATTTCCATGCGTAAAGAGATAGCTTTGTAGATATTTCCATGTATATGCAGATCGCTGTGTAGGTATTTCCACTTTCATGCAGATAGCGGTGTAGATATTTCCATGTTCAAACAGATAGCGGTGTAGATATTTCCATGTTCATACAGATAGCAGTGTAGATATTTCCATGTTTATATAGATAGCGGTGAAGATGTATGCATGTTTACACAGATAGCGTTGTAGATATTTCCATCTTCATACAGATAGCGGTGTAGATATTTCCATGTTCATCCACATGGCTGTGTAGATATATCCATGTTCATACAGATGGCGGTGAAGATATTTCCATGTTCATACAGATAGCGGTGTAGTTATTTCCACATGTAAAGAGATAGCTGTGTAGATATTTCCATGTATATGCAGATAGCTGTGTAGATATTTCCATTTTCATGCAGATAGCAGTTTAGATATTTCCATGTTCAAACAGATAGCGGTGTAGATATTTCCATGTTCATACAGATAGCGGTGTAGATATTTCCATGGTTATACAGATAGTGGTGAAGGTGTATGTATGTTTACACAGATAGCGGTGTAGATATTTCCATGTTCATACAGATAGCGGTGCTGATATTTCCATGTTTGTACAGGTAGCGGTGTAGTTATTTCCATGTTTATACAGATTGCGGTGTAGATATTTCCATGTTTATACAGATAGCGGTGTAGATATTTCCAAGTTTATACAGATAGTGGTGTAGATATCTCCATCTTAATATAGATGGCGGTGTAGATATTTAAATGTTCATACAGATGGCGGTGCAGATATTTCCATGTTCATACAGATGGCAGTGTAGCTATTTCCATGTTTACAGAGATAGCGCTGTACTTATTTCCATGTGTAAAGAGATAGCTTTGTAGATATTTCCATGTATATGCAGATCGCTGTGTAGATATTTCCATTTTCATGCAGATAGCAGTGTAGATATTTCCATGTTCAAACAGATAGCGGTGTCGATATTTCCATGTTCATACAGATAGCAGTGTAGATATTTCCATGTTTTTACAGATAGCGGTGAAGATGTATGCATGTTTACACAGATAGCGGTGTAGATATTTCCATGTTCATACAGATAGCGGTGTAGATATTTCCATGTTCATCCAGATGGCTGTGTAGATATATCCATGTTCATAAAGATGGCGGTGAAGATATTTCCATGTTCATACAGATAGCGGTGTAGTTATTTCCATGTGTAAAGAGATAGCTGTGTAGATATTTCCATGTATATGCAGATAGCTGTGTATATATTTCCATTTTCATGCAGATAGCGGTTTAGATATTTCCATGTTTAAACAGATAGCGGTGTAGATATTTCCGTGTTCATACAGATAGCGGTGTAGATATTTCCATGTTCAAACAGATAGCGGTGTAGATATTTCCGTGTTCATACAGATAGCGGAGTATATATTTCCATGTTCATACAGATAGCGGTGTAGATACTTCCATGTTCATACAGATAGAGGGGCTGATATTTCCATGTTCATACAGATAGCGGTGCTGATATTTCCATGTTTATACAGATAGCGGTGTAGATATTTCCATGTTTATACAGATAGCGGTGTAGATATTTCCATTTTTATACAGATAGCGGTGTAGGTATCTCCATCTTAATACAGATGGCGGTGTAGATATTTATGTGTTCATACAGATGGCGGTGCAGATATTTCCATGTTCATACAGATAGCGGTGTAGTTATTTCCATGTTTATAGATATAGCGGTGTAGTTATTTCCATGTGTTAAGAGATAGCTGTGTAGATATTTCCATGTATTTGCAGATAGCTGTGTAGATATTTCCATTTTCATGCAGACAGCGGTGTAGATATTTCCATGTTTAAACAGATAGCGGTATAGATATTTCCGTGTTCATACAGATAGCGGTGTAGATATTTCCATGTTCAAACAGATAGCTGTGTAGATATTTCCATGTATATGCAGATAGCTGTGTAGATATTTCTATTTTCATGCAGATAGCGGTTTAGATATTTCCATGTTCGTACAGATAGCGGTGTAGATATTTCCATGTTCATACAGATGGCCTTGTAGACATTTCCATGTTTATACAGACAGCGGTGAAGATGTATGCATGTTTACACAGATAGCGGTGTAGATATTCCCATGTTCATACAGATAGCGGTGTAGATATTTCAATGTTCATACAGATAGCGGTTTAGATATTTCCTTCTTAATACAGATGGCGGTGTAGACATTTATATGTTCATACAGATGGCGGTGCAGATATTTCCATGTTCATACAGATTGCGCTGTAGATATTTCCATGTTTATAGAGATAGCGGTGTAGTTATTTCCATGTGTTAAGAGATAGCTGTGTAGATATTTCCATGTATTTGCAGATAGCTGTGTAGATATTTCCATTTTCATGCAGACAGCGGTGTATATATTTCCATGTTCAAACAGATAGCGGTGTTGATATTTCCATGTTCATACAGATAACGGTGTAGATATTTCCATGTTCATACAGATAGCGGTGTAGGTATTTCCATGTTCATACAGATGGCGGTGTAGATATTTCCATGTTCATACAGATGGCGGTGCTGATATTTCCATGTTTATACAGGCAGTGGTGTAGATATTTCCATGTTTATACAGATAGCGGTGTAGATATTTCCATGTTTATACAGATAGCGTTGTAGATAATTCCATTTTTATACAGAAAGCAGTGTAGATATCTCCATCTTAATACAGATTGCGGTGTAGATATTTATATGTTCATACAGATGGCGGTGCAGATATTTCCATGTTCATACAGATAGCGGTGTAGTTATTTCCATGTGTGAAGAGATAGCTGTGTAGATATTTAAATGTATATGCAGATAGCAGTGTAGATATTTCCATTTTCATGCAGATAGCGATGTAGATATTTCCATGTTCATACAGATAGCGGTGTAGATATTTCCATGTTTATACAGATAGCGGTGAAGATCTATGCATGTTTACAGAGATAGCGGTGTAGATATTTCCATGTTCATCCAGATGGCTGTGTAGATATATCCATGTTCAAACAGATAGCGGTGTAGATATTTCCATGTTCATACAGATAGCGGTGTAGATATTTCCATGTTCATACAGATAGCGGTGTAGATATTTCCATGTTTATACAGATAGCGGTGAAGATCTATGCATGTTTACAGAGATAGCGGTGTAGATATTTCCATGTTCATCCAGATGGCTGTGTAGATATATCCATGTTCATACAGATAGCGGTGTAGCTATTTCCATGTTCATACAGATAGCGGTGTAGATATTTCCATGTTCATACAGATAGCGGTGTAGATATTTCCATGTTCATACAGATAGCGGTGCTGATATTTCCTTGTTTATACAGGCAGCGGTGTAGATATTTCCATGTTTATACAGATAGCGGTTTAGATATTTCCTTCTTAATACAGATGGCGGCGTAGATATTTATATGTTCATACAGATGGCGGTGTAGATATTTCCATGTTTATACAGAGAGCAGTGTAGATATCTCCATCTTAATACAGATGGCGGTGTAGATATTTATATGTTCATACAGATGGCGGTGCAGATATTTCCATGTTCATACAGATGGCGGTGTAGATATTTCCATGTTTATAGAGATAGCGGAGTAGATATTTCCATGTTTATACAGATAGCAGTGGAGATATTTCTATCTAAATACAGATGGCGGTGTAGATATTTATATTTTCATACAGATGGCGGTGTAGATATTTATATGTTCGTACAGATGGCGGTGTAGATATTTCCATGTTTATACAGATAGCAGTGTAGGTATCTCCATCTTAATACAGATGGCGGTGTAGATATTTATATGTTCATACAGATGGCGGTGCAGATATTTCCATGTTCATACATATGGCGGTGTAGATATTTCCATGTTCATACAGATAGCGGTTTAGTTATTTCCATGTGTAAAGAGATAGCTGTGTAGATATTTAAATGTATATGCAGATAGCAGTGTAGATATTTCCATTTTCATGCAGATAGCGGTGTAGATATTTCCATGTTCAAACAGATAGCGGTGTAGATATTTCCATGTTCATACAGATACAGGTGTAGATATTTCCATGTTCATAGAGATAGCGGTGTAGATATTTCCATGTTCATACAGATAGCGGTGCTGATATTTCCATGTTTGTACAGGTAGCGGTGTAGATATTTCCATGTTCAAACAGATAGCGGTGTAGATATTTCCATGTTCATACAGATAGCGGTGTATATATTTCCATGTTCATACAGATAGCGGTGTAGATACTTCCATGTTCATACAGATAGAGGGGCTGATATTTCCATGTTCATACAGATAGCGGTGCTGATATTTCCATGTTTATACAGATAGCGGTGTAGATATTTCCATGTTTATACAGATAGCGGTGTAGATATTTCCATGTTTATACAGATAGCGGTGTAGGTATCTCCATCTTAATACAGATGGCGGTGTAGATATTTATGTGTTCATACAGATGGCGGTGCAGATATTTCCATGTTCATACAGATAGCGGTTTAGTTATTTCCATGTGTAAAGAGATAGCTTTGTAGATATTTCCATGTATATGCAGATAGCTGTGTAGATATTTCTATTTTCATGCAGTTAGCGGTTTAGATATTTCCTTGTTCGTACAGTTAGCGGTATAGATATTTCCATGTTCATACAGATAGCCTTGTAGACATTTCCATGTTTATACAGATAGCGGTGAAGATGTATGCATGTTTACACAGATAGCGGTGTAGATATTTCCATGTTCATACAGATAGCGGTGTAGATATTTCAATGTTCATACAGATAGCGGTTTAGATATTTCCTTCTTAGTACAGATGGCGGTGTAGATATTTATATGTTCATACAGATGGCAGTGCAGATATTTCCATGTTCATACAGATGGCGGTGTAGTTATTTCCATGTTTATAGAGATAGCGGTGTAGTTATTTCCATGTATTAAGAGATAGCTGTGTAGATATTTCCATGTATTTGCCGATAGCTGTGTAGATATTTCCATTTTCATGCAGACAGCGGTGTAGATATTTCCATGTTCAAACAGATAGCGGTGTAGATATTTCCATGTTCATACAGATAACGGTGTAGATATTTCCATGTTCAAACAGATAGCGGTGTAGATATTTCCATGTTCATACAGATGGCGGTGTAGATATTTCCATGTTCATACAGATGGCGGTGCTGATATTTCCATGTTTATACAGGTAGTGGTGTAGATATTTCCATGTTTATACAGATAGCGGTGTAGATATTTCCATGTTTATACAGATAGCGGTGTAGATAATTCCATGTTTATACAGATAGCAGTGTAGATATCTCCATCTTAATACAGATGGCGGTGTAGATATTTATATGTTCATACAGATGGCGGTGCAGATATTTCCATGTTCATACAGATAGCGGTGTAGTTATTTCCTTGTGTAAAGAGATAGCTGTGTAGATATTTAAATGTATATGAAGATTGCAGTGTAGATATTTCCATTTTCATGTAGATAGCGGTGTAGATATTTCCATGTTCAAACAGATAGCGGTGTAGATATTTCCATGTTCATACAGATATCGGTGTAGATATTTCCATGTTCATACAGATAGCGGTGTAGATATTTCCATGTTTATAGAGATAGCGGTGTAGGTATCTCCACCTTAATACAGATGGCGGTGTAGATATTTATGTGTTCATACAGATGGCGGTGCAGATGTTTCCATGTTCATACAGATAGCGGTGTAGTTATTTCCATGTGTAAAGAGATAGCTGTGTAGATATTTCCATGTATATGCAGATAGCTGTGTAGATATTTCTATTTTCATGCAGATAGCGGTTTAGATATTTCCATGTTCGTACAGATAGCGGTTTAGATATTTCCATGTTCATAGAGATAGCCTTGTAGACATTTCCATGTTTATACAGATAGCGGTGAAGATGTATGCATGTTAACACAGATAGCGGTGTAGATATTTCCATGTTCATACAGATAGCGGTGTAGATATTTCAAAGTTCATACAGATAGCGGTTTAGATATTTCCTTCTTAATACAGATGGCGGTGTAGATATTTATATGTTCATACAGATGGCGGTGCAGATATTTCCATGTTCATACAGATGGCGGTGTAGATATTTGCATGTTTATAGAGATAGCGGTGTAGTTATTTCCATGTGTTAAGAGATAGCTGTGTAGATATTTCCATGTATTTGCAGATAGCTGTGTAGATATTTCGATTTTCATGCAGACAGCGGTGTAGATATTTCCATGTTCAAACAGATAGCGGTGTAGATATTTCCATGTTCATACAGATAACGGTGTAGATATTTCCATGTTCATACAGATAGCGGTGTAGATATTTCCATGTTCATACAGATGGCGGTGTAGATATTTCCATGTTCATACAGATAGCGGTGCTGATATTTCCATGTTTATACAGGTAGTGGGGTAGATATTTCCATGTTTATACAGATAGCGGTGTAGATATTTCCATGTTTATACAGATAGCGGTGTAGATAATTCCATGTTTATACAGATAGCAGTGTAGATATCTCCATCTTAATACAGATGGCAGTGTAGATATTTATATGTTCATACAGATGGCGGTGCAGATATTTCCATGTTCATACAGATAGCGGTGCAGTTATTTCCATGTGTAAAGAGATAGCTGTATAGATATTTAAATGTATATGCAGATAGCAGTGTAGATATTTCCATTTTCATGCAGATAGCGGTGTAGATATTTCCATGTTCAAACAGATAGCGGTGTAGATATTTCCATGTTCATACAGATATCGGTGTAGATATTTCCATGTTCATACAGATAGCGGTGTAGATATTTCCATGTTTATACAGAAAGAGGTGAAGATCTATGCATGTTTACAGAGATAGCGGTGTAGATATTTCCATGTTCATCCAGATGGCTGCGTAGATATATCCATGTTCATACAGATAGCGGTGTAGCTATTTCCATGTTCATACAGATAGCGGTGTAGATATTTCCATGTTCATACAGATAGCGGTGTAGATATTTCCATGTTCATACAGATAGCGGTGCTGATATTTCCTTGTTTATACAGGCAGCGGTGTAGATATTTCCATGTTTATACAGATAGCGGTTTAGATATTTCCTTCTTAATACAGATGGCGGCGTAGATATTTATATGCTCATACAGGTGACGGTGTAGATATTTCCATGTTTATACAGATAGCAGTGTAGATATCTCCATCTTAATACAGATGGCGGTGTATATATTTATATGTTCATACAGATGGCGGTGCAGATATTTCCATGTACATACAGATGGCGGTGTAGATATTTCCATGTTCATACAGATAGCAGTGTAGTTATTTCCATGTGTAAAGAGATAGCTGTGTAGATATTTCCATTTTCATGCATGTAGCGGTGTATATATTTCCATCTTCAAACAGATACCGGTGTGGATATTTCCATGTTCATACAGATAGCGGTGTAGATATTTCCATGTTTATTCAGATAGCGGTGAAGATGTATGCATGTTTACACAGATAGCGGTGTAGATATTTCCATGTTCGTCCAGATGGCTGTGTAGATATATCCATGTTCATACAGATAGCGGTGTAGCTATTTCCATGTTCATACAGATAGCGGTGTAGATATTTCCATGTTCATTCAGATAGCGGTTCTGATATTTCCATGTTCATACAGATGACTTTGTAGATATATCCATGTTCATACAGATGGCGGTAAAGATATTTCCATGTTCATACAGATAGCGGTGTAGATATATCCATGTTCATACAGATAGCGGTGTAGATATTTCCATGTTCATACCGATAGCGGTGCTGATATTTCCATGTTTATACAGGTAGCCGTGTAGATATTTCCATGTTTATGCAGATAGCTGTGTAGATATTTCCATGTTTATACAGATAGCGGTGTAGATATTTCCATCTTTATACTGATAGCGGTGTAGATATCTCCTTCTTAATACAGATGGAGGTGTAGATATTTATATATTCATACAGATGGCGGTGCAGATATTTCCATGTTCATACAGATGGCGGTGTAGATATTTCCATGTTTATAGAGATAGCGGAGTAGATATTTCCATGTTTATACAGATAGCAGTGGAGATATCTCTATCTAAATACAGATGGCGGTGTAGATATTTATATTATCATACAGATGGCGGTGTAGATATTTATATGTTCATACAGATGGCGGTGTAGATATTTCCATGTTTATACAGACAGCAGTGTAGGTATCTCCGTCTTAATACAGATGGCGGTGTAGATATTTATATGTTCATACAGATGGCGGTGCAGCTATTTCCATGTTCATACAGATGGCGGTGTAGATATTTCCATGTTCATACAGATAGTGGTTTAGTTATTTCCATGTGTAAAGAGATAGCTGTGTAGATATTTAAATGTATATGCAGATAGCAGTGTACATATTTCCATTTTCATGCAGATAGCGGTGTAGATATTTCCATGTTCAAACAGATAGCGGTGTAGATATTTCCATGTTCATACAGATACCGGTGTAGATATTTCCATGTTCATAGAGATAGCGGTGTAGATATTTCCATGTTCATACAGATAGCGGTGCTGATATTTCCATGTATGTACAGGTAGCGGTGTAGATATTTCCATGTTTATACAGATTGCGGTGTAGATATTTCCATGTTTATACAGATAGCGGTGTAGATATTTCCAAGTTTATACAGATAGAGGTGTAGATATCTCCATCTTAATATAGATGGCGGTGCAGATATTTAAATGTTCATACAGATGGCGGTGCAGATATTTCCATGTTCATACAGATGGCGGTGTAGCTATTTCCATGTTTATAGAGATAGCGCTGTACTTATTTCCATGTGTAAAGAGATAGCTTTGTAGATATTTCCATGTATATGCAGATAGCTGTGTAGATATTTCCATTTTCATGCAGATAGCCGTGTAGATATTTCCATGTTCAAACAGATAGCGGTGTAGATATTTCCATGTTCATACAGATAGCAGTGTAGATATTTCCATGTTTTTACAGTTAGCGGTGAAGGTGTATGCATGTTTACACAGATAGCGATGTAGATATTTCCATGTTCATACAGGTAGCGGTGTAAATATTTCCATGTTCATCCAGATGGCTGTGTAGATATATCCATGTTCATACAGATGGCGGTGAAGATATTTCCATGTTCATACAGATAGCGGTGTAGTTATTTCCATGTGTAAAGAGATAGCTGTGTAGATATTTCCATGTATATGCAGATAGCTGTGTATATATTTCCATTTTCATGCAGATAGCGGTTTAGATATTTCCATGTTTAAACAGATAGCGGTGTAGATATTTCCGTGTTCATACAGATAGCGGTGTAGATATCTCCATGTTCAAACAGATAGCGGTGTAGATATTTCCATGTTCATACAGATAGCGGTGTAGATATTTCCATGTTCATACAGATAGCGGTGTAGATACTTCCATGTTCATACAGATAGAGGGGCTGATATTTCCATGTTCATACAGATAGCGGTGCTGATATTTCCATGTTTATACAGATATCGTTGTAGATATTTCCATGTTCATACAGATAGCGGTGTAGATATTTCCATTTTCATGCAGATAGCGGTGTAGATATTTCCATGTTCAAACAGATAGCGGTGTAGATATTTCCATGTTCATACAGATATCGGTGTAGATATTTCCATTTTCATGCAGATAGCGGTGTAGATATTTCCATGTTTATAGAGATAGCGGTGTAGGTATCTCCATCTTAATACAGTTGGCGGTGTAGATATTTATGTGTTCATACAGATGGCGGTGCAGATATTTCCATGTTCATACAGATAGCGGTGTAGTTATTTCCATGTGTAAAGAGATAGCTGTGTAGATATTTCCATGTATATGCAGATAGCTGTGTAGATATTTCTATTTTCATGCAGATAGTGGTTTAGATATTTCCATGTTCGTACAGATAGCGGTGTAGATATTTCCATGTTCATACAGATAGCCTTGTAGACATTTCCATGTTTATACAGATAGCGGTGAAGACGTATGCATGTTTACACAGATAGCGGTGTAGATATTTCCATGTTCATTCAGATCGCGGTGTAGATATTTCAATGTTCATACAGATAGCGGTTTAGATATTTCCTTCTTAATACAGATGGCGGTGTAGATATTTACATGTTCATACAGATGGCGGTGCAGATATTTCCATGTTCATACAGATGGCGGTGTAGATATTTGCATGTTTATAGAGATAGCGGTGTAGTTATTTCCATGTGTTAAGAGATAGCTGTGTAGATATTTCCCTGTATTTGCAGATAGCTATGTAGATATTTCGATTTTCATGCAGACAGCGGTGTAGATATTTCCATGTTCAAACAGATAGCGGTGTAGATATTTCAATGTTCATACAGATAACGGTGTAGATATTTCCATGTTTATACAGATAGCGGTGTAGATATTTCCATGTTCATACAGATGGCGGTGTAGATATTTCCATGTTCATACAGATGGCGGTGCTGATATTTCCATGTTTATACAGGTAGTGGTGTAGATATTTCCATGTTTATACAGATAGCGGTGTAGATATTTCCATGTTTATACAGATAGCGGTGTAGATAATTCCATGTTTATACAGATAGCAGTGTAGATATCTCCATCTTAATACAGATGGCGGTGTAGATATTTATATGTTCATACAGATGGCGGTGCAGATATTTCCATGTTCATACAGATAGCGGTGTAGTTATTTCCATGTGTAAAGAGATAGCTGTGTAGATATTTAAATGTATATGCAGATAGCAGTGTAGATATTTCCATTTTCATGCAGATAGCGGTGTAGATATTTCCATGTTCAAACAGAAAGCGGTGTAGATATTTCCATGTTCATACAGATTGCGGTGCTGATATTTCCTTGTTTATACAGGCAGCGGTGTAGATATTTCCATGTTTATACAGATAGCGGTTTAGATATTTCCTTCTTAATACAGATGGCGGCGTAGATATTTATATGCTCATACAGATGGCGGTGTAGATATTTCCATGTTTATACAGATAGCAGTGTAGATATCTCCATCTTAATACAGATGGCGGTGTAGATATTTATATGTTCATACAGATGGCGGTGCAGATATTTCCATGTACATACAGATGGCGGTGTAGATATTTCCATGTTCATACAGATAGCGGTGTAGTTATTTCCATGTGTAAAGATATAGCTGTGTAGATATTTCCATTTTCATGCAGGTAGCGGTGTATATATTTCCATCTTCAAACAGATAGCGGTGTGGATATTTCCATGTTCATACAGATAGCGGTGTAGATATTTCCATGTTTATTCAGATAGCGGTGAAGATGTATGCATGTTTACACAGATAGCGGTGTAGATATTTCCATGTTCGTCCAGATGGCTGTGTAGATATATCCATGTTCATACAGATAGCGGTGTAGCTATTTCCATGTTCATACAGATAGCGGTGTAGATATTTCCATGTTCATTCAGATAGCGGTTCTGATATTTCCATGTTCATACAGATGACTTTGTAGATATATCCATGTTCATACAGATGGCGGTAAAGATATTTCCATGTTCATACAGATAGCGGTGTAGATATATCCATGTTCATACAGATAGCGGTGTAGATATTTCCATGTTCATACCGATAGCGGTGCTGATATTTCCATGTTTATACAGGTAGCCGTGTAGATATTTCCATGTTTATGCAGATAGCTGTGTAGATATTTCCATGTTTATACAGATAGCGGTGTAGATATTTCCATCTTTATACTGATAGCGGTGTAGATATCTCCTTCTTAATACAGATGGCGGTGTAGATATTTATATGTTCATACAGATGGCGGTGCAGATATTTCCATGTTCATACAGATGGCGGTGTAGATATTTCCATGTTCGTACAGGTAACGGTTTAGTTATTTCCATGTGTAAAGAGATAGAAGTGTACATATTTAAATGTTTATGCAGATAGCAATGTAGATATTTCCATTTTCATGCAGATAGTCGTGTAGATATTTCCATGTTCAAACAGATAGCGGTGTAGATATTTCCATGTTCATACAGATAGCGGTGCAGATATTTCCAGGTTCATAAAGATAGCCGTGTAGATATTTCCATGTTTATACAGATAGCGGTGAAGATGTATGCATGTTTACACAGATAGCGGTGTAGATATTTCCATGTTCGTCCAGATGGCTGTGTAGATATATCCATGTTCATACAGATAGCTGTGTAGCTATTTCCATGTTCATACAGATAGCGGTGTAGATATTTCCATGTTCATTCAGATAGCGGTTCTGATATTTCCATGTTCATACAGATGACTTTGTAGATATATCCATGTTCATACAGATGGCGGTAAAGATATTTCCATGTTCATACAGATAGCGGTGTAGATATATCCATGTTCATACAGATAGCGGTGTACCTATTTCCATGTTCATACAGATAGCGGTGTAGATATTTCCATGTTCATACAGATAGCGGTGAAGATATTTCCATGTTCATATAGATAGCGGTGCTGATATTTCAATGTTTATACATGTAGTGGTGTAGATATTTCCATGTTTATACAGATAGCGGTGTAGATATTTCCATGTTTATACAGATAGCGTTGTAGATATTTCCATGTTTATACAGATAGCAGAGGAGTTATCTCTATCTTAATACAGATGGTGGTGTAGATATTTATATTTTCATACAGATGGCGGTGCAGATATTTCCATGTTCATACAGATGGCGGTGTAGATATTTCCATGTTCATACAGGTAACGGTGTAGTTATTTCCATGTGTAAAGAGATAGCAGTGTACATATTTAAATGTATATGCAGATAGCAGTGTAGATATTTCCATTTTCATGCAGATAGTGGTGTAGATATTTCCATGTTCAAACAGATAGCGGTGTAGATATTTCTATGCTCATACAGATAGCGGTGTAGATATTTCCATGTTCATTCAGATAGCGGTTCTGATATTTCCATGTTTATACAGGCAGCATTGTAGATATTTCCATGTTTATACAGATAGCGGTTTAGATATTTCCTTCTTAATACAGATGGCGGCTTAGATATTTATATGTTCATACAGATGGCGGTGTAGATATTTCCATGTTTATACAGATAGTAGGGTAGATATCTCCATTTTAATACAGATGGCGGTGTAGATATTTATATGTTCATACAGATGGCGGTGCAGATATTTCCATGTTCATACAGATAGCGGTGTAGTTATTTCCATGTGTAAAGAGATAGCTGTGTAGATATTTCCATGTATATGCAGATAGCTGTGTAGATATTTCCATTTTCATGCAGATAGCGGTTTAGATATTTCCATGTTCAAACAGATAGCGGTGTAGATATTTCCATGTTCATACAGATAGCGGTGTAGATATTTCCATGTTTATACAGATAGCGGTGGAGGTGTATGCATGTTTACACAGATAGCGGTGTAGATATTTCCATGTTCAGATATCGGTGTAGATATTTCCATGTTCATTCAGATAGCGGTGCTGATAGTTCCATGTTTATACAGGTAGCGGTGTAGATATTTCCATGTTTATACAGATTGCGGTGTAGATATTTCCATGTTTATACAGATAGCGGTGTAGATATTTCCAAGTTTATACAGATAGCGGTGTAGATATCTCCATCTTAATATAGATGGCGGTGTAGATATTTATATGTTCATACAGATGGCGGTGCAGATATTTCCATGTTCATACAGATGGCGGTGTAGATATTTCCGTGATTATAGAGATAGCGCTGTAGTTATTTCCAAGTGTAAAGAGATAGCTTTATAGATATTTCCATGTATATGCAGATCGCTGTGTAGATATTTCCATTTTCATGCAGATAGTGGTGTAGATATTTCCATGTTCAAACAGATAGCGGTGTAGTTATTTCCATGTTCATACAGATAGCAGTGTAGATATTTCCATGTTTATATAGATAGCCGTGAAGATGTATGCATGTTTACACAGATAGCGTTGTAGATATTTCCATCTTCATACAGATAGCGGTGTAGATATTTCCATGTTCATCCAGATGGCTGTGTAGATATATCCATGTTCATACAGATGGTGGTGAAGATATTTCCATGTTCATACAGATAGCGGTGTAGTTATTTCCACGTGTAAAGAGATAGCTGTGTAGATATTTCCATGTATATGCAGATAGCTGTGTAGATATTTCCATTTTCATGCAGATAGCGCTTTAGATATTTCCATGTTCAAACAGATAGCGGTGTAGATATTTCCATGTTCATACAGATAGCGGCGTAGATATTTCCATGGTTATACAGATAGCGGTGAAGGTGTATGCATGTTTACACAGAAAGCGGTGTAGATATTTCCATGTTCATACAGATCGCGGTGTTGATATTTCCATGTTCATCCAGATGGCTGTGTAGCCATATCCATTTTCATACAGATGGCGGTGAAGATATTTCCATGTTCATACAGATAGCGGTGTAGATATTTCCATGTTCATACAGATAGCGGTGTAGATATTTCCATGTTCATACAGATGGCTGTTTAGGTATATCCATGTTCATACAGATGGCGGTAAAGATATTTCCATGTTCATACAGATAGCGGTGTAGATATTTCCAGGTTCATACAGATAGCGGTGCTGATATTTCAAGGTGTAAAGAGATAGCTGTGTAGATATTTCCATTTTCATGCAGATAGCTGTGTATATATTTCCATCTTCAAACAGATAGTGGTGTAGATATTTCCATGTTCATAGAGATAGTGGTGTAGATATTTCCATGTTTATACAGATAGCGGTGAAGATGTATGCATGTTTACACAGATAGCAGTGTAGAGATTTCCATGTTCATCCAGAGGGCTGTGTAGATATATCCATGTTCATACAGATAGCGGTGTAGATATTTCCATGTTCATACAGATAGCGATGTACATATTTCCATGTTCATACAGATAGCGGTGCTGATATTTCCATGTTTATACAGGTAGCGGTGTAGATATTTCCATGATTATACAGATAGCGGTGTAGATATTTCCATGTTTATACAGATAGCGGTGTTGATATTTCCATGTTTATACAGATAGCTGTGTAGATATCTCCATCTTAATACAGATGGCGGTGTAGATATTTATATGTTCATACAGATGGCGTTGTAGATATTTCCATGTTCATCCAGATGGCTCTGTAGATATATCCATGTTCCTACAGATGGCAGTGAAGATATTTCCATGTTCACACAGATAGCGGTGTATATATATCCATGTTCATACAGATAGCGGTGTAGATATTTCCATGTTCATACAGATAGCGGTGCAGATATTTCCAGGTTCATAAAGATAGCCGTGTAGATATTTCCATGTTTATACAGATAGCGGTGAAGATGTATGCATGTTTACACAGATAGCGGTGTAGATATTTCCATGTTCGTCCAGATGGCTGTGTAGATATATCCATGTTCATACAGATAGCGGTGTAGCTATTTCCATGTTCATACAGATAGCGGTGTAGATATTTCCATGTTCATTCAGATAGCGGTTCTGATATTTCCATGTTCATACAGATGACTTTGTAGATATATCCATGTTCATACAGATGGCGGTAAAGATATTTCCATGTTCATACAGATAGCGGTGTAGATATATCCATGTTCATACAGATAGCGGTGTACCTATTTCCATGTTCATACAGATAGCGGTGTAGATATTTCCATGTTCATACAGATAGCGGTGAAGATATTTCCATGTTCATATAGATAGCGGTGCTGATATTTCAATGTTTATACATGTAGTGGTGTAGATATTTCCATGTTTATACAGATAGCGGTGTAGATATTTCCATGTTTATACAGATAGCGTTGTAGATATTTCCATGTTTATACAGATAGCAGAGGAGTTATCTCTATCTTAATACAGATGGTGGTGTAGATATTTATATTTTCATACAGATGGCGGTGCAGATATTTCCATGTTCATACAGATGGCGGTGTAGATATTTCCATGTTCATACAGGTAACGGTGTAGTTATTTCCATGTGTAAAGAGATAGCAGTGTACATATTTAAATGTATATGCAGATAGCAGTGTAGATATTTCCATTTTCATGCAGATAGTGGTGTAGATATTTCCATGTTCAAACAGATAGCGGTGTAGATATTTCTATGCTCATACAGATAGCGGTGTAGATATTTCCATGTTCATTCAGATAGCGGTTCTGATATTTCCATGTTTATACAGGCAGCATTGTAGATATTTCCATGTTTATACAGATAGCGGTTTAGATATTTCCTTCTTAATACAGATGGCGGCGTAGATATTTATATGTTCATACAGATGGCGGTGTAGATATTTCCATGTTTATACAGATAGTAGGGTAGATATCTCCATTTTAATACAGATGGCGGTGTAGATATTTATATGTTCATACAGATGGCGGTGCAGATATTTCCATGTTCATACAGATAGCGGTGTAGTTATTTCCATGTGTAAAGAGATAGCTGTGTAGATATTTCCATGTATATGCAGATAGCTGTGTAGATATTTCCATTTTCATGCAGATAGCGGTTTAGATATTTCCATGTTCAAACAGATAGCGGTGTAGATATTTCCATGTTCATACAGATAGCGGTGTAGATATTTCCATGTTTATACAGATAGCGGTGGAGGTGTATGCATGTTTACACAGATAGCGGTGTAGATATTTCCATGTTCAGATATCGGTGTAGATATTTCCATGTTCATTCAGATAGCGGTGCTGATAGTTCCATGTTTATACAGGTAGCGGTGTAGATATTTCCATGTTTATACAGATTGCGGTGTAGATATTTCCATGTTTATACAGATAGCGGTGTAGATATTTCCAAGTTTATACAGATAGCGGTGTAGATATCTCCATCTTAATATAGATGGCGGTGTAGATATTTATATGTTCATACAGATGGCGGTGCAGATATTTCCATGTTCATACAGATGGCGGTGTAGATATTTCCGTGATTATAGAGATAGCGCTGTAGTTATTTCCAAGTGTAAAGAGATAGCTTTATAGATATTTCCATGTATATGCAGATCGCTGTGTAGATATTTCCATTTTCATGCAGATAGTGGTGTAGATATTTCCATGTTCAAACAGATAGCGGTGTAGTTATTTCCATGTTCATACAGATAGCAGTGTAGATATTTCCATGTTTATATAGATAGCCGTGAAGATGTATGCATGTTTACACAGATAGCGTTGTAGATATTTCCATCTTCATACAGATAGCGGTGTAGATATTTCCATGTTCATCCAGATGGCTGTGTAGATATATCCATGTTCATACAGATGGTGGTGAAGATATTTCCATGTTCATACAGATAGCGGTGTAGTTATTTCCACGTGTAAAGAGATAGCTGTGTAGATATTTCCATGTATATGCAGATAGCTGTGTAGATATTTCCATTTTCATGCAGATAGCGCTTTAGATATTTCCATGTTCAAACAGATAGCGGTGTAGATATTTCCATGTTCATACAGATAGCGGCGTAGATATTTCCATGGTTATACAGATAGCGGTGAAGGTGTATGCATGTTTACACAGAAAGCGGTGTAGATATTTCCATGTTCATACAGATCGCGGTGTTGATATTTCCATGTTCATCCAGATGGCTGTGTAGCCATATCCATTTTCATACAGATGGCGGTGAAGATATTTCCATGTTCATACAGATAGCGGTGTAGATATTTCCATGTTCATACAGATAGCGGTGTAGATATTTCCATGTTCATACAGATGGCTGTTTAGGTATATCCATGTTCATACAGATGGCGGTAAAGATATTTCCATGTTCATACAGATAGCGGTGTAGATATTTCCAGGTTCATACAGATAGCGGTGCTGATATTTCAAGGTGTAAAGAGATAGCTGTGTAGATATTTCCATTTTCATGCAGATAGCTGTGTATATATTTCCATCTTCAAACAGATAGTGGTGTAGATATTTCCATGTTCATAGAGATAGTGGTGTAGATATTTCCATGTTTATACAGATAGCGGTGAAGATGTATGCATGTTTACACAGATAGCAGTGTAGAGATTTCCATGTTCATCCAGAGGGCTGTGTAGATATATCCATGTTCATACAGATAGCGGTGTAGATATTTCCATGTTCATACAGATAGCGATGTACATATTTCCATGTTCATACAGATAGCGGTGCTGATATTTCCATGTTTATACAGGTAGCGGTGTAGATATTTCCATGATTATACAGATAGCGGTGTAGATATTTCCATGTTTATACAGATAGCGGTGTTGATATTTCCATGTTTATACAGATAGCTGTGTAGATATCTCCATCTTAATACAGATGGCGGTGTAGATATTTATATGTTCATACAGATGGCGTTGTAGATATTTCCATGTTCATCCAGATGGCTCTGTAGATATATCCATGTTCCTACAGATGGCAGTGAAGATATTTCCATGTTCACACAGATAGCGGTGTATATATATCCATGTTCATACAGATAGCGGTGTAGATATTTCCATGTTCATACAGATAGCGGTGCTGATATTTCCATGTTTATACAGGTAGCTGTGTAGATATTTCCATGTTTATACAGATAGCGGTATAGATGTTTCCATGTTTATACAGATAGCGGTGTAGATATTTCCATGTTTATACAGATAGCGGTGTAGATATCTCCATCTTAATACAGATGGCGGTGTAGATATTTATATGTTCATACAGATGGCGGTGCAGATATTTCCATGTTCATAAAGATGGCGGTGTAGATATTTCCATGTTCATACAGATAGCGGTGTAGTTATTTCCATGTGTAAAGAGATAGCTGTGTAGTTATTTCCATGTATATGCAGATAGCAGTGTAGATATTTCCATTTTCATGCAGATAGCTGTGTAGATATTTCCATGTTCAAACAGATAGCGGTGTAGATATTTCCATGTTCATACAGATAGCGGTGCAGATATTTCCATGTTCATACAGGTAGCGGTGTAGATATTTCCATGTTCAAACAGATAGCTGTGTAGATATTTCCACGTATATGCAGATAGCTGTGTAGATATTTCTATTTTCATGCAGATAGCGGTTTAGATATTTCCATGTTCGTACAGATAGCGGTGTAGATATTTCCATGTTCATACAGAAGGCCTTGTAGACATTTCCATGTTTATACAGATAGCGGTGAAGATGTATGCATGTTTACACAGATAGCGGTGTAGATATTCCCATGTTCATACAGATAGCGGTGTAGATATTTCAATGTTCATACAGATAGCGGTTTAGATATTTCCTTCTTAATACAGATGGCGGTGTAGATATTTATATGTTCATACAGATGGCGGTGCAGATATTTCCATGTTCATACAGATTGCGGTGTAGATAATTCCATGTTTATAGAGATAGCGGTGTAGTTATTTCCATGTGTTAAGAGATAGCTGTGTAGATATTTCCATGTATTTGTAGATAGCTGTGTAGATATTTCCATTTTCATGCAGACAGCGGTGTATATATTTCCATGTTCAAACAGATAGCGGTGTAGATATTTCCATGTTCATACAGATAACGGTGTAGATATTTCCATGTTCATACAGATAGCGGTGTAGGTATTTCCATGTTCATACAGATAGCGGTGCTGATATTTCCATGTTTGTACAGGTAGCGGTGTAGTTATTTCCATGTTTATACAGATTGCGGTGTAGATATTTCCATGTTTATACAGATAGCGGTGTAGATATTTCCATGTTTATACAGATAGCGGTGTTGATATTTCCATGTTTATACAGATAGCGGTGTAGATATCTCCACCTTAATACTGATGGCGGTGTAGATATTTATATGTTCATACAGATGGCGTTGTAGATATTTCCATGTTCATCCAGATGGCTCTGTAGATATATCCATGTTCGTACAGATGGCGGTGAAGATATTTCCATGTTCATACAGATAGCGGTGTATATATATCCATGTTCATACAGATAGCGGTGTAGATATTTCCATGTTCATACAGATAGCGGTGTAGCTATTTCCAAGTTCATACAGATAGCGGTGTAGATATTTCCATGTTCATACAGATAGCGGTGCTGATATTTCCATGTTTATACAGGTAGCTGTGTAGATATTTCCATGTTTATACAGATAGCGGTGTAGATGTTTCCATGTTTATACAGATAGCGGTGTAGATATTTCCATGTTTATACAGATAGCGGTGTAGATATCTCCATCTTAATACAGATGGCGGTGTAGATATTTATATGTTCATACAGATGGCGGTGCAGATATTTCCATGTTCATAAAGATGGCGGTGTAGATATTTCCATGTTCATACAGATAGCGGTGTAGTTATTTCCATGTGTAAAGAGATAGCTGTGTAGTT
This sequence comes from Gorilla gorilla gorilla, assembly GCF_029281585.2. Lineage (NCBI taxonomy): Eukaryota > Metazoa > Chordata > Mammalia > Primates > Hominidae > Gorilla > Gorilla gorilla. The sequence continues at coordinate 3,789,632 of NC_073244.2, read as the reverse complement.
ATTTCCATGTATATGCAGATAGCAGTGTAGATATTTCCATTTTCATGCAGATAGCTGTGTAGATATTTCCATGTTCAAACAGATAGCGGTGTAGATATTTCCATGTTCATACAGATAGCGGTGCAGATATTTCCATGTTCATACAGGTAGCGGTGTAGATATTTCCATGTTCAAACAGATAGCTGTGTAGATATTTCCATGTATATGCAGATAGCTGTGTAGATATTTCTATTTTCATGCAGATAGCGGTTTAGATATTTCCATGTTCGTACAGATAGCGGTGTAGATATTTCCATGTTCATACAGATGGCCTTGTAGACATTTCCATGTTTATACAGATAGCGGTGAAGATGTATGCATGTTTACACAGATAGCGGTGTAGATATTCCCAAGTTCATACAGATAGCGGTGTAGATATTTCAATGTTCATACAGATAGCGTTTTAGATATTTCCTTCTTAATACAGATGGCGGTGTAGATATTTATATGTTCATACAGATGGCGGTGCAGATATTTCCATGTTCATACAGATTGCGGTGTAGATAATTCCATGTTTATAGAGATAGCGGTGTAGTTATTTCCATGTGTTAAGAGATAGCTGTGTAGATATTTCCATGTATTTGCAGATAGCTGTGTAGATATTTCCATTTTCATGCAGACAGCGGTGTATATATTTCCATGTTCAAACAGATAGCGGTGTAGATATTTCCATGTTCATACAGATAACGGTGTAGATATTTCCATGTTCATACAGATAGCGGTGTAGGTATTTCCATGTTCATACAGATGGCGGTGTAGATATTTCCATGTTCATACAGATGGCGGTGCTGATATTTCCATGTTTATACAGGTAGTGGTGTAGATATTTCCATGTTTATACAGATAGCGGTGTAGATATTTCCATGTTTATACAGATAGCGGTGTAGATAATTCCATGTTTATACAGATAGCGGTGTAGATATCTCCATCTTAATACAGATGGCGGTGTAGATATTTATATGTTCATACAGATGGCGGTGCAGATATTTCCATGTTCATTCAGATAGCGGTGTAGTTATTTCCATGTGTAAAGAGATAGCTGTGTAGATATTTAAATGTATATGCAGATAGCAGTGTAGATATTTCCATTTTCATGTAGATAGCGGTGTAGATATTTCCATGTTCAAACAGATAGCGGTGTAGATATTTCCATGTTCATACAGATAGCGGTGTAGTTATTTCCATGTTCATACAGATAGCAGTGTAGATATTTCCATGTTTATATAGATAGCGGTGAAGATGTATGCATGTTTACACAGATAGCGTTGTAGATATTTCCATCTTCATACAGATAGCGGTGTAGATATTTCCATGTTCATCCAGATGGCTGTGTAGATATATCCATGTTCATACAGATGGTGGTGAAGATATTTCCGTGTTCATACAGATAGCGGTGTAGTTATTTCCGCGTGTAAAGAGATAGCTGTGTAGATATTTCCATGTATATGCAGATAGCTGTGTAGATATTTCCATTTTCATGCAGATAGCGCTTTAGATATTTCCATGTTCAAACAGATAGCGGTGTAGATATTTCCATGTTCATACAGATAGCGGCGTAGATATTTCCATGGTTATACAGATAGCGGTGAAGTTGTATGCATGTTTACACAGAAAGCGGTGTAGATATTTCCATGTTCATACAGATCGCGGTGTAGATATTTCCATGTTCATCCAGATGGCTGTGTAGCCATATCCATTTTCATACAGATGGCGGTGAAGATATTTCCATGTTCATACAGATAGCGGTGTAGATATTTCCATGTTCATACAGATAGCGGTGTAGATATTTCCATGTTCATACAGATGGCTGTGTAGGTATATCCATGTTCATACAGATGGCGGTAAAGATATTTCCATGTTCATACAGATAGCGGTGTAGATATTTCCATGTTCATACAGATAGCGGTGCTGATATTTCAAGGTGTAAAGAGATAGCTGTGTAGATATTTCCATTTTCATGCAGATAGCTGTGTATATATTTCCATCTTCAAACAGATAGCGGTGTAGATATTTCCATGTTCATAGAGATAGTGGTGTAGATATTTCCATGTTTATACAGATAGCGGTGAAGATGTATGCATGTTTACACAGATAGCAGTGTAGAGATTTCCATGTTCATCCAGAGGGCTGTGTAGATATATCCATGTTCATACAGATAGCGGTGTAGATATTTCCATGTTCATACAGATAGCGATGTACATATTTCCATGTTCATACAGATAGCGGTGCTGATATTTCCATGTTTATACAGGTAGCGGTGTAGATATTTCCATGATTATACAGATAGCGGTGTAGATATTTCCATGTTTATACAGATAGCGGTGTTGATATTTCCATGTTTATACAGATAGCGGTGTAGATATCTCCATCTTAATACAGATGGCGGTGTAGATATTTATATGTTCATACAGATGGCGTTGTAGATATTTCCATGTTCATCCAGATGGCTCTGTAGATATATCCATGTTCGTACAGATGGCGGTGAAGATATTTCCATGTTCATACAGATAGCGGTGTATATATATCCATGTTCATACAGATAGCGGTGTAGATATTTCCATGTTCATACAGATAGCGGTGTAGCTATTTCCATGTTCATACAGATAGCGGTGTAGATATTTCCATGTTCATACAGATAGCGGTGCTGATATTTCCATGTTTATACAGGTAGCTGTGCAGATATTTCCATGTTTATACAGATAGCGGTGTAGATGTTTCCATGTTTATACAGATAGCGGTGTAGATATTTCCATGTTTATACAGATAGCTGTGTAGATATCTCCATCTTAATACAGATGGCGGTGTAGATATTTATATGTTCATACAGATGGCGGTGCAGATATTTCCATGTTCATAAAGATGGCGGTGTAGATATTTCCATGTTCATACAGATAGCGGTGTAGTTATTTCCATGTGTAAAGAGATAGCTGTGTAGTTATTTCCATGTATATGCAGATAGCAGTGTAGATATTTCCATTTTCATGCAGATAGCTGTGTAGATATTTCCATGTTCAAACAGATAGCGGTGTAGATATTTCCATGTTCATACAGATAGCGGTGCAGATATTTCCATGTTCATACAGGTAGCGGTGAAGATATTTCCATGTTCAAACAGATAGCTGTGTAGATATTTCCATGTATATGCAGATAGCTGTGTAGATATTTCTATTTTCATGCAGATAGCGGTTTAGATATTTCCATGTTCGTACAGATAGCGGTGTAGATATTTCCATGTTCATACAGATGGCCTTGTAGACATTTCCATGTTTATACAGATAGCGGTGAAGATGTATGCATGTTTACACAGATAGCGGTGTAGATATTCCCATGTTCATACAGATAGCGGTTTAGATATTTCAATGTTCATACAGATAGCGGTTTAGATATTTCCTTCTTAATACAGATGGCGGTGTAGATATTTATATGTTCATACAGATGGCGGTGCAGATATTTCTATGTTCATACAGATTGCGGTGTAGATAATTCCATGTTTATAGAGATAGCGGTGTAGTTATTTCCATGTGTTAAGAGATAGCTGTGTAGATATTTCCATGTATTTGCAGATAGCTGTGTAGATATTTCCATTTTCATGCATACAGCGGTGTATATATTTCCATGTTCAAACAGATAGCGGTGTAGATATTTGCATTTTCATACAGATAACGGTGTAGATATTTCCATGTTCATACAGATAGCGGTGTAGGTATTTCCATGTTCATACAGATGGCGGTGTAGATATTTCCATGTTCATACAGATGGCGGTGCTGATATTTCCATGTTTATACAGGTAGTGATGTAGATATTTCCATGTTTATACAGATAGCGGTGTAGATATTTCCATGTTTATACAGATAGCGGGGTAGATAATTCCATGTTTATACAGATAGCGGTGTAGATATCTCCATCTTAATACAGATGGCGGTGTAGATATTTATATGTTCATACAGATGGCGGTGCAGATATTTCCATGTTCATTCAGATAGCGGTGTAGTTATTTCCATGTGTAAAGAGATAGCTGTGTAGATATTTAAATGTATATGCAGATAGCAGTGTAGATATTTCCATTTTCATGCAGATAGCGGTGTAGATATTTCCATGTTCAAACAGATAGCGGTGTAGATATTTCCATGTTCATACAGATAGCGGTGTAGATATTTCCATGTTCATACAGATAGCGGTGTAGATATTTCCATGTTTATACAGATAGCGGTGAAGATCTATGCATGTTTACAGAGATAGCGGTGTAGATATTTCCATGTTCATCCAGATGGCTGTGTAGATATATCCATGTTCATACAGATAGCGGTGTAGCTATTTCCATGTTCATACAGATAGCGGTGTAGATATTTCCATGTTCATACAGATAGCGGTGTAGATATTTCCATGTTCATACAGATAGCGGTGCTGATATTTCCTTGTTTATACAGGAAGCGGTGTAGATATTTCCATGTTTATACAGATAGCGGTTTAGATATTTCCTTCTTAATACAGATGGCGGCGTAGATATTTATATGTTCATACAGATGGCGGTGTAGATATTTCCATGTTTATACAGATAGCAGTGTAGATATCTCCATCTTAATACAGATGGCGGTGTAGATATTTATATGTTCATACAGATGGCGGTGTAGATATTTCCATGTTCATACAGATGGCGGTGTAGATATTTCCATGTTTATAGAGATAGCGGAGTAGCTATTTCCATGTTTATACAGATAGCAGTGGAGATATCTCTATCTAAATACATATGGCGGAGTAGATATTTATATTTTCATACATATGGCGGTGTAGATATTTATATGTTCGTACAGATGGCAGTGTAGGTATTTCCATGTTTATACAGATAGCAGTGTAGGTATCTCCATCTTAATACAGATGGCAGTGTAGATACTTATATGTTCATACAGATGGCGGTGCAGATATTTCCATGTTCATACAGATGGCGGTGTAGATATTTCCATGTTCATACAGATAGCGGTTTAGTTATTTCCATGTGTAAAGAGATAGCTGTGTAGATATTTAAATGTATATGCAGATAGCAGTGTAGATATTTCCATTTTCATGCAGATAGCGGTGTAGATATTTCCATGTTCAAACAGATAGCGGTGTAGATATTTCCATGTTCATACAGATACCGGTGTAGATATTTCCATGTTCATAGAGATAGCGGTGTAGATATTTCCATGTTCATACAGATAACGGTGTAGATATTTCCATGTTCATACAGATAGCGGTGTAGATATTTCCATGTTCATACAGATGGCGGTGTAGATATTTCCATGTTCATACAGATGGCGGTGCTTATATTTCCATGTTTATACAGGTAGTGGTGTAGATATTTCCATGTTTATACAGATAGCGGTGTAGATATTTCCATGTTTATACAGATAGCGGTGTAGATAATTCCATGTTTATACAGATAGCGGTGTAGATATCTCCATCTTAATACAGATGGCGGTGTAGATATTTATATGTTCATACAGATGGCGGTGCAGATATTTCCATGTTCATACAGATAGCGGTGTAGTTATTTCCATGTGTAAAGAGATAGCTGTGTAGATATTTAAATGTATATGCAGATAGCAGTGTAGATATTTCCATTTTCATGCAGATAGCGGTGTAGATATTTCCATGTTCAAACAGATAGCGGTGTAGATATTTCCATGTTCATACTGATAGCGGTGTAGATATTTCCATCTTCATACAGATAGCGGTGTAGATATTTCCATGTTTATACAGATAGCGGTGAAGATCTATGCATGTTTACAGAGATAGCGGTGTAGATATTTCCATGTTCATCCAGATGGCTGTGTAGATATATCCATGTTCATACAGATAGCGGTGTAGCTATTTCCATGTTCATACAGATAGCGGTGTAGATATTTCCATGTTCATATAGATAGCGGTGTAGATATTTCCATGTTCATACAGATAGCGGTGCTGATATTTCCTTGTTTATACAGGCAGCGGTGTAGATGTTTCCATGTTTATACAGATAGCGGTTTAGATATTTCCTTCTTAATACAGATGGCGGCGTAGATATTTATATGTTCATACAGATCGCGGTGTAGATATTTCCATGTTTATACAGATAGCAGTGTAGATATCTCCATCTTATTACAGATGGCGGTGTAGATATTTATATGTTCATACAGATGGCGGTGCAGATATTTCCATGTTCATACAGATGGCGGTGTACATATTTCCATGTTTATAGAGATAGCGGAGTAGATATTTCCATGTTTATACAGATAGCAGTGGAGATATCTCTAAGTACAGATGGCGGTGTAGATATTTATATTTTCATACAGATGGCGGTGTAGATATTTATATGTTCGTACAGATGGCGGTGTAGATATTTCCATGTTTATACAGATAGCAGTGTAGGTATCTCCATCTTAATACAGATGGCGGTGTAGATATTTATATGTTCATACAGACTGCGGTGCAGATATTTCCATGTTCATACAGATGGCGGTTTAGACATTTCCATGTTCATACAGATAGCGGTTTAGTTATTTCCATGTGTAAAGAGATAGCTGTGTAGATATTTAAATGTATATGCAGATAGCAGTGTAGATATTTCCATTTTCATGCAGATTGCGGTGTAGATATTTCCATGTTCTAACAGATAGCGATGTAGATATTTCCATGTTCATACAGATACCGGTGTAGATATTTGCATGTTCATAGAGATAGCGGTGTAGATATTTCCATGTTCATACAGATAGCGGTGCTGATATTTCCATGTTTGTACAGGTAGCGGTGTAGATATTTCCATGTTTATACAGATTGCGGTGTAGATATTTCCATGTTTATACAGATAGCGGTGTAGATATTTCCAAGTTTATACAGATAGAGGTGTAGATATCTCCATCTTAATATAGATGGCGGTGTAGATATTTAAATGTTCATACAGATGGCGGTGCAGATATTTCCATGTTCATACAGATGGCGGTGTAGCTATTTCCATGTTTATAGAGATAGCGCTGTACTTATTTCCATGTGTAAAGAGATAGCTTTGTAGATATTTCCATGTATATGCAGATAGCTGTGTAGATATTTCCATTTTCATGCAGATAGCCGTGTAGATATTTCCATGTTCAAACAGATAGCGGTGTAGTTATTTCCATGTTCATACAGATAGCAGTGTAGATATTTCCATGTTTTTACAGATAGCGGTGAAGATGTATGCATGTTTACACAGATAGCGGTGTAGATATTTCCATGTTCATACAGATAGCGGTGTAGATATTTCCATGTTCTTCCAGATGGCTGTGTAGATATATCCATGTTCATACAGATGGCGGTGAAGATATTTCCATGTTCATATAGATAGCGGTGTAGTTATTTCCACGTGTAAAGAGATAGCTGTGTAGATATTTCCATGTATATGCAGATAGCTGTGTATATATTTCTATTTTCATGCAGATAGCGGTTTAGATATTTCCATGTTTAAACAGATAGCGGTGTAGATATTTCCGTGTTCATACAGATAGCGGTGTAGATATTTCCATGTTCATACAGATAGCGGTGTAGATACTTCCATGTTCATACAGATAGAGGGGCTGATATTTCCATGTTCATACAGATAGCGGTGCTGATGTTTCCATGTTTATACAGATAGCGGTGTAGATATTTCCATGTTTATACAGATAGCGGTGTAAATATTTCCATGTTTATACAGATAGCGTTGTAGATATCTCCTTCTTAATGCAGATGGCGGTGTAGATATTTATATGTTCATACAGATGGCGGTGCCGATATTTCCATGTTCCTACAGATGGCGGTGTAGATATTTCCATGTTTATAGAGATAGCGGTGTAGTTATTTCCATGTGTAAAGAGATAGCTGCGTAGATATTTCCATGTATATGCAGATAGCTGTGTAGATATTTCCATTTTCATGCAGATAGCGTTGTAGATATTTCCATGTTCAGATAGCGGTGTAGATATTTCCATGTTCATACACATAGCGGTGCTGATATTTCCATGTTTATACAGGTAGCGGTGTAGATATTTCCATGTTTATACAGATTGCAGTGTAGATATTTCCATGTTTGTACAGATAGCGGTGTAGATACTTCCAAGTTTATACAGATAGCGGTGTAGTTATCTCCATCCTAATATAGATGGCGGTGTAGATATTTATATGTTCATACAGATGGCGGTGCAGATATTTCCATGTTCATACAGATGGCGGTGTAGATATTTGTATGTTTATAGAGATAGCGCTGTAGTTATTTCCATGTGTAAAGAGATAGCTTTGTAGATATTTCCATGTATATGCAGATCGCTGTGTAGATATTTCCATGTATATGCAGATAGCTGTGTATATATTTCCATTTTCATGCAGATAGCGGTTTAGATATTTCCATGTTTAAACAGATAGCGGTGTAGATATTTCCGTGTTCATACAGATAGCGGTGTGGATATTTCCATGTTCAAACAGATAGCGGTGTAGATATTTCCATGTTCATACAGATAGCGGTGTAGATACTTCCATGTTCATACAGATAGAGGGGCTGATATTTCCATGTTCATACAGATAGTGGTGCTGATATTTCCATGTTTATACAGATAGCGGTGTAGATATTTCCATGTTTATACAGATAGCGGTGTAAATATTTCCATGTTTATACAGATAGCGTTGTAGATATCTCCTTCTTAATGCAGATGGCGGTGTAGATATTTATATGTTCATACAGATGGCGGTGCCGATATTTCCATGTTCCTACAGATGGCAGTGTAGATATTTCCATGTTTATAGAGATAGCGGTGTAGTTATTTCCATGTGTAAAGAGATAGCTGCGTAGATATTTCCATGTTTATGCAGATAGCTGTGTAGATATTTCCATTTTCATGCAGATAGCGTTGTAGATATTTCCATGTTCAGATAGCGGTGTAGATATTTCCATGTTCATACAGATAGCGGTGCTGATATTTCCATGTTTATACAGGTAGCGGTGTAGATATTTCCATGTTTATACAGATTGCGGTGTAGATATTTCCATGTTTGTACAGATAGCGGTGTAGATATTTCCAAGTTTATACAGATAGCGGTGTAGTTATCTCCATCCTAATATAGAAGGCGGTGTAGATATTTATATGTTCATACATATGGCGGTGCAGATATTTCCATGTTCATACAGATGGCGGTGTAGATATTTGTATGTTTATAGAGATAGCGCTGTAGTTATTTCCATGTGTAAAGAGATAGCTTTGTAGATATTTCCATGTATATGCAGATCGCTGTGTAGATATTTCCACTTTCATGCAGATAGCGGTGTAGATATTTCCATGTTCAAACAGATAGCGGTGTAGATATTTCCATGTTCATACAGATAGCAGTGTAGATATTTCCATGTTTATATAGATAGCAGTGAAGACGTATGCATGTTTACACAGATAGCGTTGTAGATATTTCCATCTTCATACAGATAGCGGTGTAGATATTTCCATGTTCATCCACATGGCTGTGTAGATATATCCATGTTCATACAGATGGCGGTGAAGATATTTCCATGTTCATACAGATAGCGGTGTAGTTATTTCCACATGTAAAGAGATAGCTGTGTAGATATTTCCATGTATATGCAGATAGCTGTGTAGATATTTCCATTTTCATGCAGATAGCAGTTTAGATATTTCCATGTTCAAACAGATAGCGGTGTAGATATTTCCATGTTCATACAGATAGCGGTGTAGATATTTCCATGGATATACAGATAGCGGTGAAGGTGTATGCATGTTTACACAGATAGCGGTGTAGATATTTCCATGTTCATACAGATAGCGGTGCTGATATTTCCATGTTTGTACAGGTAGCGGTGTAGTTATTTCCATGTTTATGCAGATTGCGGTGTAGATATTTCCATGTTTATACAGATAGCGGTGTAGATATTTCCAAGTTTATACAGATAGTGGTGTAGATATCTCCATCTTAATATAGATGGCGGTGTAGATATTTAAATGTTCATACAGATGGCGGTGCAGATATTTCCATGTTCATACAGATGGCGGTGTAGATATTTCCATGTTCATACAGATAGCGGTTTAGTTATTTCCATGTGTAAAGAGATAGCTGTGTAGATATTTAAATGTATATGCAGATAGCAGTGTAGATATTTCCATTTTCATGCAGATAGCGGTGTAGATATTTCCATCTTCAAACAGATAGCGGTGTAGATATTTCCATGTTCATACAGATACCGGTGTAGATATTTCCATGTTCATAGAGATAGCGGTGTAGATATTTCCAAGTTCATACAGATAGCGGTGCTGATATTTCCATGTTTGTACAGGTAGCGGTGTAGATATTTCCATGTTCAAACAGATAGCGGTGTAGATATTTCCATGTTCATACAGATAGCGGTGTAGATATTTCCATGTTCATACAGATAGAGGTGTAGATACTTCCATGTTCATACAGATAGAGGGGCTGATATTTCCATGTTCATACAGATAGCGGTGCTGATATTTCCTTGTTTATACAGGAAGCGGTGTAGATATTTCCATGTTTATACAGATAGCGGTGTAGGTATCTCCATCTTAATACAGATGGCGGTGTAGATATTTATGTGTTCATACAGATGGCGGTGCAGATATTTCCATGTTCATACAGATAGCGGTGTAGTTATTTCCATGTTTATAGAGATAGCGGTGTAGTTATTTCCATGTGTTAAGAGATAGCTGTGTAGATATTTCCATGTGTTTGCAGATAGCTGTGTAGATATTTCCATTTTCATGCAGACAGTGGTGTAGATACTTCCATGTTTAAACAGATAGCGGTGTAGATATTTCCGTGTTCATACAGTTAGCGGTGTAGATATTTCCATGTTCAAAAAGATAGCTGTGTAGATATTTCTATGTATATGCAGATAGCTGTGTAGATATTTCTATTTTCATGCAGATAGCGGTTTAGATATTTCCATGTTCGTACAGATAGCGGTGTAGATATTTCCATGTTCATACAGATAGCCTTGTAGACATTTCCATGTTTATACAGATAGCGGTGAAGATGTATGCATGTTTACACAGATAGCGGTGTAGATATTTCCATGTTCATACAGATAGCGGTGTAGATATTTCAATGTTCACACAGATAGCGGTTTAGATATTTCCTTCTTAATACAGATGGCGGTGTAGATATTTATATGTTCATACAGATGGCGGTGCAGATATTTCCATGTTCATACAGATGGCGGTGTAGATATTTCCATGTTTATAGAGATAGCGGTGTAGATATTTCCATGTGTTAAGAGATAGCTGTGTAGATATTTCCATGTATTTGCAGATAGCTGTGTAGATATTTCCATTTTCATGCAGACAGCGGTGTAGATATTTCCATGTTCAAACAGATAGCAGTGTAGATATTTCCATGTTCATACAGATAACGGTGTAGATATTTCCATGTCCATACAGATGGCGGTGTAGATATTTCCATGTTCATACAGATGGCGGTGATGATATTTCCATGTTTATACAGGTAGTGGTGTAGATATTTCCATGTTTATACAGATAGCGGTGTAGATATTTCCATGTTTATACAGATAGCGGTGTAGATAATTCCATGTTTATACAGATAGCAGTGTAGATATCTCCATCTTAATACAGATGGCGGTGTAGATATTTATATGTTCATACAGATGGCGGTGCAGATATTTCCATGTTCATACAGATAGCGGTGTAGTTATTTCCATGTGTAAAGAGATAGCTGTGTAGATATTTAAATGTATATGCAGATAGCAGTGTAGATAATTCCATTTTCATGCAGATAGCTGTTTAGATATTTCCATGTTCAAACAGATAGCGGTGTAGATATTTCCATGTTCATACAGATAGCGGTGTAGATATTTCCATGTTCATACAGATAGCGGTGTAGATATTTCCATGTTTATACAGATAGCGGTGAAGATCTATGCATGTTTACAGAGATAGCGGTGTAGATATTTCCATGTTCATCCAGATGGCTGTGTAGATATATCCATGTTCACACAGATAGCGGTGTAGCTATTTCCATGTTCATACAGATAGCGGTGTAGATATTTCCATGTTCATACAGATAGCGGTGTAGATATTTCCATGTTCATACAGATAGCGGTGCTGATATTTCCTTGTTTATACAGGCAGCGGTGTAGATATTTCCATGTTTATACAGATAGCGGTTTAGATATTTCCTTCTTAATACAGATGGCGGCGGAGATATTTATATGTTCATACAGATGGCGGTGTAGATATTTCCATGTTTATACAGATAGCAGTGTAGATATCTCCATCTTAATACAGATGGCGGTGTAGATATTTATATGTTCTTACAGATGGCGGTGCAGATATTTCCATGTTCATACAGATGGCGGTGTAGATATTTCCATGTTTATAGAGATAGCGGAGTAGATATTTCCATGTTTATACAGATAGCAGTGGAGATATCTCTATCTAAATACAGATGGCGGTGTAGATATTTATATTTTCATACAGATGGCGGTGTAGATATTTATATGTTCGTACAGATGGCGGTGTAGATATTTCCATGTTTATACAGATAGCAGTGTAGGTATCTCCATCTTAATACAGATGGCGGTGTAGATATTTATATGTTCATACAGATGGCGGTGCAGATATTTCCATGTTCATACAGATGGCGGTGTAGATATTTCCATGTTCATACAGATAGCGGTTTAGTTATTTCCATGTGTAAAGAGATAGCTGTGTAGATATTTAAATGTATATGCAGATAGCAGTGTAGATATTTCCATTTTCATGCAGATAGTGGTGTAGATATTTCCATGTTCAAACAGATAGCGGTGTAGATATTTCCATGTTCATACAGATACCGGTGTAGATATTTCCATGTTCATACAGATAGCGGTGCTGATATTTCCATGTTTGTACAGGTAGCGGTGTAGATATTTCCATGTTTATACTAATTGCGGTGTAGATATTTCCATGTTTATACAGATAGCGGTGTAGATATTTCCAAGTTTATACAGATTGAGGTGTAGATATCTCCATCTTAATATAGATGGCGGTGTAGATATTTAAATGTTCATACAGATGGCGGTGCAGATATTTCCATGTTCATACAGATGGCGGTGTAGCTATTTCCATGTTTATAGAGATAGCGCTGTACTTATTTCCATGTGTAAAGAGATAGCTTTGTAGGTATTTCCATGTATATGCAGATAGCTGTGTAGATATTTCCATTTTCATGCAGATAGCCGTGTAGATATTTCCATGTTCAAAGAGATAGCGGTGTAGATATTTCCATGTTCATACAGATAGCAGTATAGATATTTCCATGTTTTTACAGATAGCGGTGAAGATGTATGCATGTTTACACAGATAGCGGTGTAGATATTTCCATGTTCATACAGTTAGCGGTGTAGATATTTCCATGTTCATCCAGATGGCTGTGTAGACATATCCATGTTCATACAGATGGCGGTGAAGATATTTCCATGTTCATACAGATAGCGGTGTAGTTATTTCCATGTGTAAAGAGATAGCTGTGTAGATATTTCCATGTATACGCAGATAGCTGTGTATATATTTCCATTTTCATGCAGATAGCGGTTTAGATATTTCCATGTTTAAACAGATAGCGGTGTAGATATTTCCGTGTTCATACAGATAGCGGAGTAGATATTTCCATGTTCAAACAGATAGCGGTGTAGATATTTCCATGTTCATACAGATAGCGGAGTAGATATTTCCATGTTCATACAGATAGCGGTGTAGATACTTCCATGTTCATACAGATAGAGGCGCTGATATTTCCATGTTCATACAGATAGCGGGGTTGATATTTCCATGTTTATACAGATAGCGGTGTAGATATTTCCATGTTTATACAGATAGCGGTGTAGGTATCTCCATCTTAATACAGATGGCGGTGTAGATATTTATGTGTTCATACAGATGGCGGTGCAGATATTTCCACGTTCATACAGATAGCGGTGTAGTTATTTCCATGTGTAAAGAGATAGCTGTGTAGATATTTCCATGTATATGCAGATAGCTGTGTAGATATTTCTATTTTCATGCAGATAGCGGTTTAGATATTTCCATGTTCGTACTGCTAGCAGTGTAGATATTTCCATGTTCATACAGATAGCCTTGTAGACATTTCCATGTTCATACAGATAGCGGTGTAGATATTTCCATGTTCATACAGATAGCGGTGTAGATATTTCAATGTTCATATAGATGGCGGTGAAGATATTTCCATGTTCAAACAGATAGCGGTGTAGATATTTCCATGTTCATACAGATATCGGTGTAGATATTTCCATGTTCATACAGATAGCGGTGTAGATATTTCCATGTTTATACAGATAGCGGTGAAGATCTATGCATGTTTACAGAGATAGCGGTGTAGATATTTCCATGTTCATCCAGATGGCTGAGTAGATATATCCATGTTCATACAGATAGCGGTGTAGCTATTTCCATGTTCATACATATAGCGGTGTAGATATTTCCATGTTCATACAGATAGCGGTGTAGATATTTCCATGTTCATATAGATAGCGGTGCTGATATTTCCTTGTTTATACAGGCAGCGGTGTAGATATTTCCATGTTTATACAGATAGCGGTTTAGATATTTCCTTCTTAATACAGATGGCGGCGTAGATATTTATATGTTCATACAGATGGCGGTGTAGATATTTCCATGTTTATACAGACAGCAGTGTAGATATCTCCATCTTAATACAGATGGCGGTATAGATATATATATGTTCATACAGATGGCGGTGCAGATATTTCCATGTTCATACAGATGGCGGTGTAGATATTTCCATGTTTATAGAGATAGCGGAGTAGATATTTCCATGTTTATACAGATAGCAGTGGAGATATCTCTATCTAAATACAGATGGCGGTGTAGATATTTATATTTTCATACAGATGGCGGTGTAGATATTTATATGTTCGTACAGATGGCGGTGTAGATATTTCCATGTTTATACAGATAGCAGTGTAGGTATCTCCATCTTAATACAGATGGCGGTGTAGATATTTATATGTTCATACAGATGGCGGTGCAGATATTTCCATGTTCATACAGATGGCGGTGGAGATATTTCCATGTTCATACAGATAGCGGTTTAGTTATTTCCATGTGTAAAGAGATAGCTGTGTAGATATTTAAATGTATATGCAGATAGCAGTGTAGATATTTCCATTTTCATGCAGATAGCGGTGTAGATATTTCCATGTTCAAACAGATAGCGGTGTAGATATTTCCATGTTCATACAGATACCGGTGTAGATATTTCCATGTTCATAGAGATAGCGGTGTAGATATTTCCATGTTCATACAGATAGCGGTGCTATTTCCATGTTTGTACAGGTAGCGGTGTAGATATTTCCATGTTCAAACAGATAGCGGTGTAGATATTTCCATGTTCATACAGATAGCGGTGTAGATATTTCCATGTTCATACAGATAGCGGTGTAGATACTTCCATGTTCATACAGATAGAGGGGCTGATATTTCCATGTTCATACAGATAGCGGTGCTGATATTTCCATGTTTATACAGTTAGCGGTGTAGATATTTCCATGTTTATACAGATAGCGGTGTAGATATTTCCATGTTTATACAGATAGCGGTGTAGGTATCTCCATCTTAATACAGATGGCGGTGTAGATATTTATGCGTTCATACAGATGGCGGTGCAGATATTTCCATGTTCATACAGACAGCGGTGTAGTTATTTCCATGTGTAAAGAGATAGCTTTGTAGATATTTCCATGTATATGCAGATAGCTGTGTAGATATTTCTATTTTCATGCAGTTAGCGGTTTAGATATTTCCTTGTTCGTACAGTTAGCGGTGTAGATATTTCCATGTTCATACAGATAGCCTTGTAGACATTTCCATGTTTATACAGATAGCGGTGAAGATGTATGCATGTTTACACAGATAGCGGTGTAGATATTTCCATGTTCATACAGATAGCGGTGTAGATATTTCAATGTTCATACAGATGGCGGTGCAGATATTTCCATGTTCATACAGATGGCGGTGTAGATATTTCCATGTTTATAGAGATAGCGGTGTAGTTATTTCCATGTATTAAGAGATAGCTGTGTAGATATTTCCATATATTTGCAGATAGCTGTGTAGATATTTCCATTTTCATGCAGACAGCGGTGTAGATATTTCCATGTTCAAACAGATAGCGGTGTAGATATTTCCATGTTCATACAGATAACGGTGTAGATATTTCCATGTTCAAACAGATAGCGGTGTAGATATTTCCATGTTCATACAGATGGCGGTGTAGATATTTCCATGTTCATACAGATGGCGGTGCTGATATTTTCATGTTTATACAGGTAGTGGTGTAGATATTTCCATGTTTATACAGATAGCGGTGTAGATATTTCCATGTTTATACAGATAGCGGTGTAGATAATTCCATGTTTATACAGATAGCAGTGTAGATATCTCCATCTAAATACAGATGGCGGTGTTGATATTTATATGTTCATACAGATGGCGGTGCAGATATTTCCATGTTCATACAGATAGCGGTGTAGTTATTTCCATGTGTAAAGAGATAGCTGTGTAGATATTTAAATGTATATGCAGATTGCAGTGTAGATATTTCCATTTTCATGTAGATAGCGGTGTAGATATTTCCATGTTCAAACAGATAGCGGTGTAGATATTTCCATGTTCATACAGATATCGGTGTAGATATTTCCATGTTCATACAGATAGCGGTGTAGATATTTCCATGTTTATAGAGATAGCGGTGTAGGTATCTCCACCTTAATACAGATGGCGGTGTAGATATTTATGTGTTCATACAGATGGCGGTGCAGATATTTCCATGTTCATACAGATAGCGGTGTAGTTATTTCCATGTGTAAAGAGATAGCTGTGTAGATATTTCCATGTATATGCAGATAGCTGTGTAGATATTTCTATTTTCATGCAGATAGCGGTTTAGATATTTCCACGTTCGTACAGATAGCGGTGTAGATATTTCCATGTTCATACAGATAGCCTTGTAGACATTTCCATGTTTATACAGATAGCGGTGAAGATGTATGCATGTTTACACAGATAGCGGTGTAGATATTTCCATGTTCATACAGATAGCGGTGTAGATATTTCAATGTTCATACAGATAGCGGTTTAGATATTTCCTTCTTAATACAGATGGCGGTGTAGATATTTATATGTTCATACAGATGGCGGTGCAGATATTTCCATGTTCATACAGATGGCGGTGTAGATATTTGCATGTTTATAGAGATAGCGGTGTAGTTATTTCCATGTGTTAAGAGATAGCTGTGTAGATATTTCCATTTATTTGCAGATAGCTGTGTAGATATTTCGATTTTCATGCAGACAGCGGTGTAGATATTTCCATGTTCAAACAGATAGCGGTGTAGATATTTCCATGTTCATACAGATAACGGTGTAGATATTTCCATGTTCATACAGATAGCAGTGTAGATATTTCCATGTTCATACAGATGGCGGTGTAGATATTTCCATGTTCATACAGATAGCGGTGCTGATATTTCCATGTTTATACAGGTAGTGGTGTAGATATTTCCATGGTTATACAGATAGCAGTGTAGATATCTCCATCTTAATACAGATGGCAGTGTAGATATTTATATGTTCATACAGATGGCGGTGCAGATATTTCCATGTTCATACAGATAGCGGTGCAGTTATTTCCATGTGTAAAGAGATAGCTGTGTAGATATTTAAATGTATATGCAGATAGCAGTGTAGATATTTCCATTTTCATGCAGATAGCGGTGTAGATATTTCCATGTTCAAACAGATAGCGGTGTAGATATTTCCATGTTCATACAGACATCGGTGTAGATATTTCCATGTTCATACAGATAGCGGTGTAGATATTTCCATGTTTATACAGAAAGAGGTGAAGATCTATGCATGTTTACAGAGATAGCGGTGTAGATATTTCCATGTTCATCCAGATGGCTGTGTAGATATATCCATGTTCATACAGATAGCGGTGTAGCTATTTCCATGTTCATACAGATAGCGGTGTAGATATTTCCATGTTCATACAGATAGCGGTGTAGATATTTCCATGTTCATACAGATAGCGGTGCTGATATTTCCTTGTTTATACAGGCAGCGGTGTAGATATTTCCATGTTTATACAGATAGCGGTTTAGATAATTCCTTCTTAATACAGATGGCGGCGTAGATATTTATATGCTCATACAGATGGCGGTGTAGATATTTCCATGTTTATACAGATAGCAGTGTAGATATCTCCATCTTAATACAGATGGCGGTGTAGATATTTATATGTTCATACAGATGGCGGTGCAGATATTTCCATGTTCATACAGATAGCAGTGTAGTTATTTCCATGTGTAAAGAGATAGCTGTGTAGATATTTCCATTTTCATGCAGGTAGCGGTGTATATATTTCCATCTTCAAACAGATAGCGGTGTGGATATTTCCATGTTCATACAGATAGCGGTGTAGATATTTCCATGTTTATTCAGATAGCGGTGAAGATGTATGCATGTTTACACAGATAGCGTTGTAGATATTTCCATGTTCGTCCAGATGGCTGTATAGATATATCCATGTTCATACAGATAGCGGTGTAGCTATTTCCGTGTTCATACAGATAGCGGTGTAGATATTTCCATGTTCATTCAGATAGCGGTTCTGATATTTCCATGTTCATACAGATGACTTTGTAGATATATCCATGTTCATACAGATGGCGGTAAAGATATTTCCATGTTCATACAGATAGCGGTGTAGATATATCCATGTTCATACAGATAGCGGTGTAGATATTTCCATGTTCATACCGATAGCGGTGCTGATATTTCCATGTTTATACAGGTAGCCGTGTAGATATTTCCATGTTTATGCAGATAGCTGTGTAGATATTTCCATGTTTATACAGATAGCGGTGTAGATATTTCCATCTTTATACTGATAGCGGTGTAGATATCTCCTTCTTAATACAGATGGCGGTGTAGATATTTATATGTTCATACAGATGGCGGTGCAGATATTTCCATGTTCATACAGATGGCGGTGTAGATATTTCCATGTTTATAGAGATAGCGGAGTAGATATTTCCATGTTTATACAGATAGCAGTGGAGATATCTCTATCTAAATACAGATGGCGGTGTAGATATTTATATTTTCATACAGATGGCGGTGTAGATATTTATATGTTCGTACAGATGGCGGTGTAGATATTTCCATGTTTATACAGATAGCAGTGTAGGTATCTCCATCTTAATACAGATGGCGGTGTAGATATTTATATGTTCATACAGATGGCGGTGCAGATATTTCCATGTTCATACAGATGGCGGTGTAGATATTTCCATGTTCATACAGATAGCGGTTTAGTTATTTCCATGTGTAAAGAGATAGCTGTGTAGATATTTAAATGTATATGCAGATAGCAGTGTAGATATTTCCATTTTCATGCAGATAGCGGTGTAGATATTTCCATGTTCAAACAGATAGCGGTGTAGATATTTCCAAGTTCATACAGATACCGGTGTAGATATTTCCATGTTCATAGAGATAGCGGTGTAGATATTTCCATGTTCATACAGATAGCGGTGCTGATATTTCCATGTTTGTACAGGTAGCGGTGTAGATATTTCCATGTTCAAACAGATAGCGGTGTAGATATTTCCAAGTTCAAACAGATAGCGGTGTAGATATTTCCATGTTCATACAGATAGTGGTGTAGATATTTCCATGTTTATACAGAGAGCGGTGAAGGTGTATGCATGTTTACACAGATAGCGGTGTAGATATTTCCATGTTCATACAGATAGCGGTGTAGATATTTCCATGTTCATCCAGATGGCTGTGTAGATATATCCATGTTCATACAGATGGCGGTGAAGATATTTCCATGTTCATACAGATAGCGGTGTAGTTATTTCCATGTGTAAAGAGATAGCTGTGTAGATATTTCCATGTATATGCAGATAGCTGTGTATATATTTCCATTTTCATGCAGATAGCGGTTTAGATATTTCCATGTTTAAACAGATAGCGGTGTAGATATTTCCGTGTTCATACAGATAGCGGTGTAGATATCTCCATGTTCAAACAGATAGCGGTGTAGATATTTCCATGTTCATACAGATAGCGGTGTAGATATTTCCATGTTCATACAGATAGCGGTGTAGATACTTCCATGTTCATACAGATATAGGGGCTGATATTTCCATGTTCATACAGATAGCGGTGCTGATATTTCCATGTTTATACAGATATCGGTGTAGATATTTCCATGTTCATACAGATAGCGGTGTAGATATTTCCATTTTCATGCAGATAGCGGTGTAGATATTTCCATGTTCAAACAGATAGCGGTGTAGATATTTCCATGTTCATACAGATATCGGTGTAGATATTTCCATTTTCTTGCAGATAGCGGTGTAGATATTTCCATGTTTATAGAGATAGCGGTGTAGGTATCTCCATCTTAATACAGTTGGCGGTGTAGATATTTATGTGTTCATACAGATGGCGGTGCAGATATTTCCATGTTCATACAGATAGCGGTGTAGTTATTTCCATGTGTAAAGAGATAGCTGTGTAGATATTTCCATGTATATGCAGATAGCTGTGTAGATATTTCTATTTTCATGCAGATAGCGGTTTAGATATTTCCATATTCGTACAGATAGCGGTGTAGATATTTCCATGTTCATACAGATAGCCTTGTAGACATTTCCATGTTTATACAGATAGCGGTGAAGATGTATGCATGTTTACACAGATAGCGGTGTAGGTATTTCCATGTTCATACAGATAGCGGTGTAGATAATTCAATGTTCATACAGATAGCGGTTTAGATATTTCCTTCTTAATACAGATGGCGGTGTAGATATTTACATGTTCATACAGATGGCGGTGCAGATATTTCCATGTTCATACAGATGGCGGTGTAGATATTTGCATGTTTATAGAGATAGCGGTGTAGTTATTTCCATGTGTTAAGAGATAGCTGTGTAGATATTTCCATGTATTTGCAGATAGCTATGTAGATATTTTGATTTTCATGCAGACAGCGGTGTAGATATTTCCATGTTCAAACAGATAGCGGTGTAGATATTTCCATGTTCATACAGATAACGGTGTAGATATTTCCATGTTTATACAGATAGCGGTGTAGATATTTCCATGTTCATACAGATGGCGGTGTAGATATTTCCATGTTCATACAGATGGCGGTGCTGATATTTCCATGTTTATACAGGTAGTGGTGTTGATATTTCCATGTTTATACAGATAGCGGTGTAGATATTTCCATGTTTATACAGATAGCGGTGTAGATAATTCCATGTTTATACAGATAGCAGTGTAGATATCTCCATCTTAATACAGATGGCGGTGTAGATATTTATATGTTCATACAGATGGCGGTGAAGATATTTCCATGTTCATACAGATAGCGGTGTAGTTATTTCCATGTGTAAAGAGATAGCTGTGTAGATATTTAAATGTATATGCAGATAGCAGTGTAGATATTTCCATTTTCATGCAGATAGCGGTGTAGATATTTCCATGTTCAAACAGAAAGTGGTGTAGATATTTCCATGTTCATACAGATGGCGGTGCTGATATTTCCTTGTTTATACACCAGCGGTGTAGATATTTCCATGTTTATACAGATAGCGGTTTAGATATTTCCTTCTTAATACAGATGGCGGCGTAGATATTTATATGCTCATACAGATGGCGGTGTAGATATTTCCATGTTTATACAGATAGCAGTGTAGATATCTCCATCTTAATACAGATGGCGGTGTAGATATTAATATGTTCATACAGATGGTGGTGCAGATATTTCCATGTACATACAGATGGCGGTGTAGATATTTCCATGTTCATACAGATAGCGGTGTAGTTATTTCCATGTGTAAAGATATAGCTGTGTAGATATTTCCATTTTCATGCAGGTAGCGGTGTATATATTTCAATCTTCAAACAGATAGCGCTGTGGATATTTCCATGTTCATACAGATAGCGGTGAAGATGTATGCATGTTTACACAGATAGCGGTGTAGATATTTCCATGTTCGTCCAGATGGCTGTGTATATATATCCATGTTCATACAGATAGCGGTGTAGCAATTTCCATGTTCATACAGATAGCGGTGTAGTTATTTCCATGTGTAAAGAGATAGCTGTGTAGATATTTCCATGTATATGCAGATAGCTGTGTATATATTTCCATTTTCATGCAGATAGCGGTTTAGATATTTCCATGTTTAATCAGATAGCGGTGTAGATATTTCCGTGTTCATACAGATAGCGGTGTAGATATTTCCATGTTCAAACAGACAGCGGTGTAGATATTTCCATGTTCATACAGATAGCGGTGTAGATATTACCATGTTCATACAGATAGCGGTGTAGATACTTCCATGTTCATACTGATAGAGGGGCCGATATTTCCATGTTCATACAGATAGCGGTGCTGATATTTCCATGTTTATACAGATAGCGGTGTAGATATTTCCATGTATATACAGATAGCGGTGTAAATATTTCCATGTTTATACAGATAGCGTTGTAGATATCTCCTACTTAATGCAGATGGCGGTGTAGATATTTATATGTTCATACAGATGGCGGTGCTGATATTTCCATTTTCCTACAGATGGCGGTGTAGATATTTCCATGTTTATATAGATAGCGGTGTAGTTATTTCCATGTGTAAAGAGATAGCTGCGTAGATATTTCCATGTATATGCAGATAGCTGTGTAGATATTTCCATTTTCATGCAGATAGCGTTGTAGATATTTCCATGTTCAGATAGCGGTGTAGATATTTCCATGTTCATACAGATAGCGGTGCTGATATTTCCATGTTTATACAGGTAGCGGTGTAGATATTTCCATGTTTATACAGATTGCGGTGTAGATATTTCCATGTTTGTACAGATAGCGGTGTAGATATTTCCAAGTTTATACAGATAGCGGTGTAGTTATCTCCATCCTAATATAGATGGCGGTGTAGATATTTATATGTTCATACAGATGGCGGTGCAGATATTTCCATGTTCATACAGATGGCGGTGTAGATATTTGTATGTTTATAGAGATAGCGCTGTAGTTATTTCCATGTGTAAAGAGATAGCTTTGTAGATATTTCCATGTATATGCAGATCGCTGTGTAGGTATTTCCACTTTCATGCAGATAGCGGTGTAGATATTTCCATGTTCAAACAGATAGCGGTGTAGATATTTCCATGTTCATACAGATAGCAGTGTAGATATTTCCATGTTTATATAGATAGCGGTGAAGATGTATGCATGTTTACACAGATAGCGTTGTAGATATTTCCATCTTCATACAGATAGCGGTGTAGATATTTCCATGTTCATCCACATGGCTGTGTAGATATATCCATGTTCATACAGATGGCGGTGAAGATATTTCCATGTTCATACAGATAGCGGTGTAGTTATTTCCACATGTAAAGAGATAGCTGTGTATATATTTCCATGTATATGCAGATAGCTGTGTAGATATTTCCATTTTCATGCAGATAGCAGTTTAGATATTTCCATGTTCAAACAGATAGCGGTGTAGATATTTCCATGTTCATACAGATAGCGGTGTAGATATTTCCATGGTTATACAGATAGTGGTGAAGGTGTATGCATGTTTACACAGATAGCGGTGTAGATATTTCCATGTTCATACAGATAGCGGTGCTGATATTTCCATGTTTGCACAGGTAGCGGTGTAGTTATTTCCATGTTTTTACAGATTGCGGTGTAGATATTTCCATGTTTATACAGATAGCGGTGTAGATATTTCCAAGTTTATACAGATAGTGGTGTAGATATCTCCATCTTAATATAGATGGCGGTGTAGATATTTAAATGTTCATACAGATGGCGGTGCAGATATTTCCATGTTCATACAGATGGCAGTGTAGCTATTTCCATGTTTACAGAGATAGCGCTGTACTTATTTCCATGTGTAAAGAGATAGCTTTGTAGATATTTCCATGTATATGCAGATCGCTGTGTAGATATTTCCATTTTCATGCAGATAGCCGTGTAGATATTTCCATGTTCAAACAGATAGCGGTGTCGATATTTCCATGTTCATACAGATAGCAGTGTAGATATTTCCATGTTTTTACAGATAGCGGTGAAGACGTATGCATGTTTACACAGATAGCGGTGTAGATATTTCCATGTTCATACAGATAGCGGTGTAGATATTTCCATGTTCATCCAGATGGCTGTATAGATATATCCATGTTCATACAGATGGCGGTGAAGATATTTCCATGTTCATACAGATAGCGGTGTAGTTATTTCCATGTGTAAAGAGATAGCTGTGTAGATATTTCCATGTATATGCAGATAGCTGTGTATATATTTCCATTTTCATGCAGATAGCGGTTTAGATATTTCCATGTTCAAACAGATAGCGGTGTAGATATTTCCGTGTTCATACAGATAGCGGTGTAGATATTTCCATGTTCAAACAGATAGCGGTGTAGATATTTCCGTGTTCATACAGATAGCGGAGTAGATATTTCCATGTTCATACAGATAGAGGTGTAGATACTTCCATGTTCATACAGATAGAGGGGCTGATATTTCCATGTTCATACAGATAGCGGTGCTGATATTTCCATGTTTATACAGATAGCGGTGTAGATATTTCCATGTTTATACAGATAGCGGTGTAGATATTTCCATGTTTATACAGATAGCGGTGTAGGTATCTCCATCTTAATACAGATGGCGGTGTAGATATTTATGTGTTCATACAGATGGCGGTGCAGATATTTCCATGTTCATACAGATAGCGGTGTAGTTATTTCCATGTTTATAGATATAGCGGTGTAGTTATTTCCATGTGTTAAGAGATAGCTGTGTAGATATTTCCATGTATTTGCAGATAGCTGTGTAGATATTTCCATTTTCATGCAGACAGCGGTGTAGATATTTCCATGTTTAAACAGATAGCGGTATAGATATTTCCGTGTTCATACAGATAGCGGTGTAGATATTTCCATGTTCAAACAGATAGCTGTGAAGATATTTCCATGTATATGCAGATAGCTGTGTAGATATTTCTATTTTCATGCAGATAGCGGTTTAGATATTTCCATGTTCGTACAGATAGCGGTGTAGATATTTCCATGTTCATACAGATGGCCTTGTAGACATTTCCATGTTTATACAGACAGCGGTGAAGATGTATGCATGTTTACACAGATAGCGGTGTAGATATTCCCATGTTTATACAGATAGCGGTGTAGATATTTCAATGTTCATACAGATAGCGGTTTAGATATTTCCTTCTTAATACAGATGGCGGTGTAGACATTTATATGTTCATACAGATGGCGGTGCAGATATTTCCATGTTCATACAGATTGCGGTGTAGATATTTCCATGTTTATAGAGATAGCGGTGTAGTTATTTCCATGTGTTAATAGATAGCTGTTTAGATATTTCCATGTATTTGCAGATAGCTGTGTAGATATTTCCATTTTCATGCAGACAGCGGTGTATATATTTCCATGTTCAAACAGATAGCGGTGTAGATATTTCCATGTTCATACAGATAACGGTGTAGATATTTCCATGTTCATACAGATAGCGGTGTAGGTATTTCCATGTTCATACAGATGGCGGTGTAGATATTTCCATGTTCATACAGATGGCGGTGCTGATATTTCCATGTTTATACAGGTAGTGGTGTAGATATTTCCATATTTATACAGATAGCGGTGTAGATATTTCCATGTTTATACAGATAGCGTTGTAGATAATTCCATTTTTATACAGATAGCAGTGTAGATATCTCCATCTTAATACAGATTGCGGTGTAGATATTTATATGTTCATACAGATGGCGGTGCAGATATTTCCATGTTCATATAGATAGCGGTGTAGTTATTTCCATGTGTGAAGAGATAGCTGTGTAGATATTTAAATGTATATGCAGATAGCAGTGTAGATATTTCCATTTTCATGCAGATAGCGATGTAGATATTTCCATGTTTATACAGATAGCGGTGAAGATCTATGCATGTTTACAGAGATAGCGGTGTAGATATTTCCATGTTCATCCAGATGGCTGTGTAGATATATCCATGTTCAAACAGATAGCGGTGTAGATATTTCCATGTTCATACAGATAGCGTTGTAGATATTTCCATGTTCATACAGATAGCGGTGTAGATATTTCCATGTTTATACAGATAGCGGTGAAGATCTATGCATGTTTACAGAGATAGCGGTGTAGATATTTCCATGTTCATCCAGATGGCTGTGTAGATATATCCATGTTCATACAGATAGCGGTGTAGCTATTTCCATGTTCATACAGATAGCGGTGTAGATATTTCCATGTTCATACAGATAGCGGTGTAGATATTTCCATGTTCATACAGATAGCGGTGCTGATATTTCCTTGTTTATACATGCAGCGGTGTAGATATTTCCATGTTTATACAGATAGCGGTTTAGATATTTCCTTCTTAATACAGATGGCGGCGTAGATATTTATATGTTCATACAGATGGCGGTGTAGATATTTCCATGTTTATACAGAGAGCAGTGTAGATATCTCCATCTTAATACAGATGGCGGTGTAGATATTTATATGTTCATACAGATGGCGGTGCAGATATTTCCATGTTCATACAGATGGCGGTGTAGATATTTCCATGTTTATAGACATAGCGGAGTAGATATTTCCATGTATATACAGATAGCAGTGGAGATATTTCTATCTAAATACAGATGGCGGTGTAGATATTTATATTTTCATACAGATGGCGGTGTAGATATTTATATGTTCGTACAGATGGC